>NC_039268.1:10389416-10529416 GCF_003368295.1 Carassius auratus | reverse complement strand
ATGACTAATTATTTAAAGGGATATTCCACCCCAAAATTAAAATGTTGTCATAAATCACTTACCCTCATGTTGTTCCAAACCCGCAAAAGCTTTGTTCATCTTCAGACAATTAAAGATATTTTGGATTAAAACCAGAGGAGAGTAGCCTCACGCAAAAGATGGATTTGTAAAGATGAATCTTCAAACTAATAATTTGAGTCATTGAGAAATAAAGTAAAATTAAATGCATATCATAATAGTGGAAATTCATCAGTTTCTTTATTTCAAAACTTGCAAAGCCATCTTTTTAAAGTTCTTCTTAAACACATGAAGCTGTTGAAATGGTATAAATCTAAAAGGGATAGTTCATACAATAATGAAAATTGTCATCATTTACTCACCATCAAGTTGTTCTAAATCTGTGTGAGTTTCTTTCTTCTGCTAAACACAAAAGAAAGTATTTTGAAAAATATAAGTTACCAAACAGTTAAAAGAAAAATACTAAGTAATTCTTTGCGGAAATATAGGCTTTCAGTTTTAGAGGTCAATTCAGTATGGTCAGTGTGTCTATTTGTTTTAACTGCTTGCATGTGCTTGCTTGTGTAGTACTCTTAATTTGTCCAATTGAAATTAAAAGCATGAAATCCACTTAAATTCATTTAATATTCTTTCAATATATACTCTTTTAGGAATTTTTAAGTATATTTTAGCATGCCAAGTTCTTTCTCCATCTTTCCAAGTTGTTCATTGTATCTTTAAGAATAATTGTTTTGGCTGTTTTCTCTCATTTTACAGCATTTGCATCCATATGTTAGCATTTAATTAATAATTTTACATTTTTCCTTGTTTTAGGACAATTCAGTTCAAAATGGACCCTCGGGGGAAGGTGACACCCTTGCAAGACCCCCCAAAAAGTCTGCAAATTGAGAAATACATCTTTGCTGGGATTCATTGTGGTTGTGTTAGCAAGGATAACTTCCTCCGATTTAGTAAGTGTCAAGAGTCGTGTGTTAGGGAATCCCGCTGCTGCAGCTTGGTTTGGTTTGTGATTTGTCCTCATGGATGAGGTGTTGGGACAGAGACATTCCACCAGGTTTAGAAAAATAGTTTCCTTGACAAACTTTATTAGGCACAATGAGAAAGAAGTGATGCTGCAATGTACACTACCGGTCTAAAGTTTGTGATCAGAACAATTTTTTATGATTTTTACAGGAGTTTCTTATGCTTATCAAGGCTGCATTTATTTGATAAAAAAATACAGGGGAAATATGTAATATTGTGAAGTATTATTATTATGATGCAAAATAATTTTTTTCTATTTTAATACACATTCAAATCTAGGTCATTTATGTGATGAAAATCAGAATTTTCTGTAACATTACTCCAGTCTTTAGTGTCACATTATATATATATATATATAATTTATGTATATGTATGTATATAATTTATTTTTTATTTTTTTTCAACAAATATTCTTCTTTCTAACTTTTTATTTAAAATAGAAATCTTTTCTAACAATATCAGCTGCAGTTCAAAGGTTTGGGGTCATTAAATTTTTATTTTTTTCTTCTTTTGAAAGAAAGTAAAACCTTTATTCAGCAAAACTGTGTTAAATTGTTAAGAAGTGATAGCAAAGAATTATAAAGTTAAAAAATATTTATATTTTGAGTATTGCAAAATACCCCCCCCCCCCCCCAAAAAAAAAAAGAATTTTTTTTTTACATTGATAATTCTAATAATAAATCAGCATACTGATGTCTTAAGGATCATGTGACACTTTATACTGAAGTAATGGCTGATGAAAATTCAGCTTTGCATCACAGAAATAAATTATAGTTTAAAGGATATTAAAATAGGAACCATTATTTTATATTGCAATAACATTTTGCAAGATTACTGTTTTTTCTGTATTTTTTATCATATAAATGCAGCCTTGATGAGGAGAAGAGACTTCTTTAAAATAACATTGCAAGTCTTATGGATCCCAAACTTTTGACCAGTATAGTGTATATAATGAAAAATAAAATAAAGTGATCATGGATGTATGTAAACCTTTTGTAGGAAACCTCCAAAACACAATTAGAATCATTTTAAATACCAGGGGCTCTTTAAGAAAAACAGCTTTTTATATTTTATAACTGGTTGATAATGTATAATTACTAGAATTAGTTATAACTGTCTAAAATGTAACAGCGTATATCTGCAATAACTGATCATCTTATGCCTTCTGCTGCGGTTAGCAAGAAAAAAAAAATCATGAAAGTCAGTAATGACGAAGAACTTGATATTTGTGACCAGGACAGTGTGGACAGCACAACAGAGGAAATGTTTATTGATTGTCTTGAGATGTTGATCTTGAGTTTTTTTTTTTTTTTCAGTACTTAAAAGTTGGCAAGCATGCTTTGAATAAAATGTCTGTGTTAATGCCTGCCTGTTCATTTAAGTTGAACTATTTAAATTATAATTGTTAATTCTGTTATTACTTCTTGCGCCATGCAAAAGGCCTTAACTTGAAATATACACATCAGAGGAGGACTGCGATTCAGGGGCAAACTTCCAGCAGAGAAAGAGAGCCTGTCTGTCTTCCATATCTTCTATTGGAGGAAGAGATGACATAGAGAATGAAGATTATGGTTGAAATGAAAAGTAGCACCCTATCTAGACACAAGAAGCTGGCCCATGTGGGAGACCATTGTAGACCACTATGGAGTCAAATGCCAAGAGTGAAAGGGCGAGGTGTGGCAGTATATTTATCAAAAAGATGTGAAGTCATAATTAGCACTGGGGATATATTCAAGTGTTCTTCGTCAACAGAGTACTGGAGTGTGTTTTTTCTTTCTGTCTTTTCCTGCAAAAATCATGTATTTTTGAACGAATGCACCATGAACGAACAACATAAAAAATACCCTTAACTCTGTTGAATTTACTGAAGCCATATTAAAAGCCTTTCTCATGCCAATCATTTAAATGGTTTATTTCCGACTGAAAGCACATCGTACCACAAGTCTCACACATGATTTAAGTTTTCTGGTTGCAATGTTTGCACTGCCTACTGACATTGTCCACTATGAGGTGCTTTGGCTTTGTGGAATAGCTGCAGAGGAGGAACCGGAGAAGAAGTGAGTCTAGGGAACTGGTGCTCAGTCCTGAGGATTTATTTCTGTAAGTTATAAGAGAAACGCCTCCAAGAATACCTTTCTGGTCAAAGGCTTCTTGTTCTGTGCCTTGGCCTTTAGTTCCTGCATGATAAATGCGTTCTCTAATCATCTTAAAAAATTAAATTCCATCCTGCATGCACATTTAAATAGAAATTTACAACTGATGACTGATGTGATGTCAGTGGCAGTGACTGTCTATATTAGGAGTGTGTCAATAATCATCACAGGAGGAACAGACTTGGTTTCGATAAATAGAATTTCATTAAAAAGTGCAACACGTTTTCCGCCAAAACGTGTCAATTAACTTTAGCATTGTTTAATGTACAGGCATATAAAGTTGGCTACATTTTAGTTACAGGCTGAACTGGCGCTATAAACCAACGCAATCTGTGTTCATGTTTCTCGTGACGACCGTATGGTGTCCTGGGCATGGGCAAATTTTTTTTTTTTTTTTTTTTTTTTTTGTGAGGTGAGGTGAGGTGAGGTTAAATTACCTTGGTTACAAACAGTGTGTGATTCGGATTAAAACGTTTCTGCCACGTCCCTGGTCTTTTAAAATTTATTTTTAAATGAGCGGATTGGCGGGAAATGCTTCTCTTACCAAATTGTGTAATTTCGGCTGTCGCGCGGAGAAAACAAATGATGAACGTAGTCATTTTCCCTAGCACGTGAGTTAGGTTTCATATTTGATCTTTGAAACAGCTGTATATTGTGTTTTTGTGGTATTGTCAGATTATAAAGACAGACTGAGGCATATTATTATTTGTAGTTTATGCCACTCCTGCATGCGTAAACATCGACTTAACTAACGTTACATGATTTGAGTGCTTAAAGGTAGGGACCTTTATACAAAATAGGAATAAAAATACGATATGTAATCGAATTTACAAAGGCTTAGGTTTATCTGTTCCATAAAACACGAACTGACCCCTAATCCACTGTCTCCTCACCTTCTATTCAATAGCAAACTTTGCACCGATGGATATTTAGAACTCTGCAATGGACCCAACTGAAAGTTCCGAGACTGGCATGGAGAACAGTACAGCCAGCAGTGATGAATATCTTTATATTTGTGACCAGGACAGTGTGGCCAGCAGTGTGGATAGCACAGAAGAGGAAATGTTTTTGAACGGTCTTGACCCTGTTCTAGATCGGTGAGTCTTTCTATATATTTTCATGAACAAGAACAAGTTTGTAACATTGTGTAGCGTTCATATTTTATAATGTGAGTTAAATAATATTTTTGATGTAAAGAAATGTGATTGTGTGGACTTCCCCTACAATTAGCAATTTATCATAACAGCAGTTGTAGTTAGAGTATGGGGTCAGATGGAAAAGTTGAAGATCCATAGAAAATAATCCATCTTTTATTATCATAAAATCCATAATCATAATCGCAATAGACTACATTTACACAGATAAATAATAATCAATTTTTTTACGTTTTTTATTATTATTATTATTATACAAATTATAAAATGAAATATTTTGAATTCTGCAGATCTACCATGTTACTGTATCCACAAATCACCCATTAACAAGTAGACAAACTAAATAAAAAAGATTGGAGGTGCATGAAACAGAGACGTGTGTACTATCAATAAATTAGCTTGTTCATTCAGCCCAATTGCCATTATTCCATACTGGTCTGAACCGGTAGCATGACCTTTGTTGTGGTGTGAACAGGCATTTTAATCAACAGAGTATGCAACTAATTCAGTTTCTTCTTCTGCTTGTGTCATGCAATAGACCTTCATTTGACATTTACACACCAGAGGAGGACTGTGATTCAGAGGTGAACATACCGCAGAGAAAGAGATCTCGTCTGTCTTCCACATCATCTACTGGAGGAGACTGTGTATCAACAGAAAGGTGGTGTAGCTCAGATGAAACCGATGTGGAACTGCTTCAGCCAGACTTCACACCTGTCCAAGTACCTGGGCCAAAGTTTTTACCACACAAGTGTAGCAGTCCTCTGCAATTTTTTCAGCTGCTGTTTCCCAAAATAATGATGCAGTCTATTGTAGGGCACACAAATGTCTATGGGACCAAGTGCAAAGATGTGGGTGAGCGCTGGCGCTACATTTCTCTAAAAGACTTGAAGTCGTACATAGGACTTGTAATTTACACAGGACTTTTGAAGTGCTCTTCACTGACAGAATATTGGAGGGAATCCCACTACTTCAGTCCATCCTTTCCTGCACAAGTCATGCCTTATGAAGCATTTGTGACAATCGCCAATACAATTCATTTCAGCAATACCAAGGAGGATAAGCAAAATTACTCAAAGAAGGGAACAGCAGCCTATGAAAGGTTAGGGAAAATTCTACCTCTGTATCAACGCATTCGAGAGACCTGCAAGACCTATTTTCATCCCTTTCAAAACATCACCATTGATGAAAGAATAGCGGCACCACAGCCAAGAACTGGACCCAATGCCATGCAAAACAAATCTACAGATAGGGGGTACAAACTCTTTGCACTGACAGACTGCACCTGTGGTTATACATGGGACTTCTTTATCTATGAGGGGAAGTTACGTGCGTCACAGAGCGAGGGCCTGAGCTATGAGTCTGTTATGGCATTGTTGGATGAAAATCTGTTGGGCTCTGGGTACAAGCTGTTTCTAGACAAATTTTACACCAGCTCCGCACTCTTCAGGGCCCTTCTGGGTAAAAATATCTATGCTTGTGGTCCTGTTTTGCCAAGCAGGAAAGGTTTCCCAGAAATTTTGATGAACAGATTGTCAAAGAATGCTCCTTCAAGTGGACGGATTGGTTTCTAGCTGTATTCATCACCATGATAATTTAACTTCCACTACCCAGCTAACCTCCTCCAGAGCAGGTTTTATAATCAGATCTAAACCGGCTTGAATTTGTTGGATTTTGTTAACACTGAACCTGCTTTGATATTGTTCAAAAAGCTTTTGTGTCATTTAGTTTTGCATGTGTATTATTCACATGACTATTTACCTTTTAGTTTTAAAATACTGCCTTTTTTTCTATTCACCCAGGAATGTGGGGACAGTGAAACCATCCAATTTCATCACTGGACATTTCAGAGTTCTACATAAACCGAAGAAGTGGTATCAGTGTGTTTTTTATCACCTTTTGGACATCGCCGTAGAGAATGCATTCAGTTTGCATGAACTGGTCGCTGAGAGAAAAAAACAAAAAGCTTTGACACGGAAGATGTTCCTTGAGACTCTTGTTTTAGAGCTTACAGAAATGGATGCTGAGAACAGGTCTGAATCTGCACCGTTTTCCTTGGCTCTTCCCCTGGCCCCCATTTCGTCTTCTCTTTCCACTCCTGTCTCGGCTCCTCCCACACCTCCAGAATCATCATTTCCTGAAGGATCCCACAGGCCAAAGCACTTTGTGCCAGACAGTACTGTCGGTAGGCGCAGGTGCAAGCTTTGCCCACTGAAAACTCCAGTCATGTGTGTGACTTGCGATGTTCCATTGTGCTTTCAACCAAAGCGTGATTGTTTTAATCAGTGGCATGAAAACAAGGTGATTAATTCATGATGAATTTGAACCAATTTTTTGCTAAAATGTAAATAAATATGGGTAGTATCTCTAATATCATCTGCTTTTATAGTCAATGCTATGAAAACCATCAAAACAAATATGTGGAACGATCAATGGAGGATATAAAGGTTGTGGAATTAATGTCAGAGCAGCACTACCATTCGAAAGTTTGAGCTTTATGAGATTTTTTTTATTTTAATGTTTATGAAATACGTTTCTTATACTCACTGAGTCTGCATTTATTTAATAAAAATACCGTAAGAACAGTAATGTAGTTTAACAATATATTTTAAAATATAACTTATTCCTCTGATGGAAAAACTGACTATTCATCAGCCATCACTCCAGTCTTCAGCGTTGCATAATCCTTCAGAAATCATTCTGATATAAGCCACATCTGCATCTGTATCATACAGGCACATTTAACTAGTTTTGACTTTTTTTTTAATGAAACATTTGTGTGACCACCAGTGTGTTGCCTGCTCATGTGGAAATATTTGTGGTTTCCTTCCTGACTAAGAATGAAAAACCATTCTTTAAGTAGTTATGTCAAAACTGACAATGTCAACATGGATAAGAATCTAACCACAGGCCTTTCAGGAGAACTCTATAAAAAAATTTTAAGAATCATTTCATTCTTACATTTATAATCTGAGAAGTCCATTCAGGAAAACATTTAACTTAATTAAATGAAATAAAAAAAAATAAGAATAAAGTCTGGAATATGTTTTATAAAGAAGTGTTAAGTGTAAAATGTGAAGCAAGAACCCAGGATTGCGTTTACCAGACCGAGGGTTTATGATTTCAAGTGTGAAGATGCAGAATCCTCTCTCTATGTTCTTTTAATTCCGACCTCAGTGTAAATACAAAAATCTGAATTCTGCAATGTCTTTCTCTTCAACATGGAAAGAGTGTTCAGTGATGCGTAGCAGACTTCATCTTCACTCTGAAAAGAAAAGATATTTATGTAGGGTACTTAGTATCATTAATATTAATAAACCAAAAAACAATCTGTGGAATGTTTTAGAAGAAATAACTGTTATTGTGGGATGTAAGGATGTGCGCATTTAATGCAGTAGCCTACCTCATTATGTCTTATCTCGCTCTGTGTTGTTGCAGGAACTAGGGAATTAAAATGAACATAACTTAATTCAGAAAAAAATACAAACGAATAATTGTTCACAAAACTCCACAAAAAATTGACAATATATTCTGTTCATTTTGTGAGGATGTTCGTGTAAATTGATGTAATTGTAGCAAATCTTGCAACATCAGAAAAATCAGAACAGGTGAATGGCACATTATATCTCTGGCAAAGAAAAGAAAGAGTTCAAGAGTGAATGATTACCAATAGTTTTCCTCTGACAGAAGCAGTACACACAGATGGAGGAGAGGAGAGAGAAGAGGAGAACACACACCGGACACACACTGAACAGCAGCGTCCAGCAGAGGTCTGATACAGGAGGTGTGGAGGTGTTGAACCTTGGCTCTAAATCAAACGTAAGTGAAAGTAACCACATTTTTGTATAGACATTTACTTTTTACATTTACATTGTGTTGTGCTGCCACAGTGAATTCATCTTGATGCCGGCTTGACTAATGTAACCTGGCAGAACTAAAGCTGCATAATATATAAATTATATATATATATATATATATATATATATATATATATATATATATATATATATATATATATATATACAGTACACTACAGACCAAAACATTACTATTTTTTATGTTTTTGAAAGAAGTTTCTTCTGCTCATAAAGCCTGCATTTATTTGATCAAAAATACAGAATCTTTTTTTATAATATGATATATTTTTACAATTTAAAATAATTGTTTTTAAATGAATTATACTTTAAATTATCACTTATTTCTGTGATGCAAAGCTGAAATTTTAGGATCATTATCACATGATCCTTTAGAAATCATTCTAATATGATGATTCATTATCAAAGTTGGAAACATTTCTGCTGCTTAATATTTTTTCAGAACATGTGATACTTTTTTTAGGATACTTTGATGAATAAAAAGTAAAAAAAAAAAAAAAGCTATGTTTTTAAAATATAAATATTTTAAAATGAAAATATACACTACTGGTCAGTAATGTGGGGTCAGTATTTTTTTTCTTTCTTTTTTTTCAAATAAAATCGATACTATTATTCAGCAAGGATGTGTTAAATTGATAAAAGGTGATAGTAAAGAAAATATATTATTAGAATATATATTATTAGAATTATTATTATTTTTATTTATTTTTTTGTTGAATAAATGCTGTTCTTTTTAATCTTTTATTCATCAAATATATTAGACAGCAGAACTGTTTCCCACACTCATAATAAATCTGAATATTAGAATGATTTCTAAATGATCATTTGATAGACTGGATGTTACATGTGACACTGAAGGCTGGAGTAATGATGCTGAAAATTCTCAGCTTTGCATCATAGGAATATATATATATATATATATATTTTTTTTTTTTTTTTTTTTTTTGAGTATATTCAAATAGAAAACTTTTAAGTTGTAATAATATTTCAGAATATTACTGTTTTTTTTCTGTATTTTTGATCAAATAAATACAGGCTTGATGAGCAGAAGAAACTTCTTTCAAAAACATTAAAAATAGTAATGTTTCCAAACTTTTGGTCTGTACTGTGTATATATATATATATATATATATATATATATATATATATATATATATATATATATATATCATGATTTTCGCATTTTTTCATCGGCATAATAGGGTTTTGTCAAATACAGTCTACAGTTTCTTTAAAGTTACAAAAAGAAGCAACATAAAAGTTGAACAGTTTTCTTACCCAAGACAGATAGATGAGTACTTCTGTTTCCATACTGGTACTCACAACTTATAATGCTATGTACATCATGTGCTTTTCTGTCTTTTATTGCACAGTAATACAGTCCCTCATCAGAGACACTGACGTTTGTAATATGTAGATCATAGGAGTTACTGGAGCTGTTGAACACAAAACTGAAACGTGGAAACATCCCAGTGAACAGGTTTCCAGCCTCTATTAACAGAGATGGTTGATGCTCATGTGAGCAGTTTCTCCACCAAGCAATGTGTGATCCAAGTGGTAAGACACAGTCACAGAACAGAGTTGTGCTCTCTCCTGCTTTAACTCTTTTGTTCATTTGTGTCCCAAACACTCTCTTCTGTTCATAGAACAAAACACCTGCAAAAGCAAATACAAGTTCAAATACAAGAAACATGACTATCAATCAAATCAAATGATTTCAACAAATAAAGACAAAAATGTACTTACTTACAAGCATGACGACAATAACTATTGCTCGCTCCATCTCAGAGACTGAAAAACAAAAAAAAATCAAAGGGTCTTCAATGTAAATGTCACCGGATGACTGTGGTGGGAGGGATTTCTGTAAAAGGGCTTTAATTTGCTTAGAGGTTGGGGATTTTTTTATTTTGCTTAGATTAAGGGGTTTATCAAATTCATTAGTATTTAGTTTGTACACATTATGTTTATCTTCTGGTTGTTAAAGAAAGTTTGATTCTCTCAAAAACTTACATTTGTAAATTTACAAAAAAAAGTTAAAATTGTCAAAATTGTTTATTCTAATATAAAGTTATCTTTACAATCAATTTACAAATGTATCAAATGTTATATTGTTGTCAGCAAATGCAGAATGTGTAAATTTGCTGTTAATTTGTGCCAATCAGTTCATGTCTTACTAAAGCTGAATGAATATGCTGGAACTGGCAGAAACATGTTAAGGTTTAACTGTCGTTGTAAAAGTCCTTAGAAGAATTTCAGAGGTAACAATTATCAAGCCGGCCATAACAGGAAACCTGGTGTCACATCCTGTTATACAAGTCACTTCTAAAACTATAGCAGTGAACTTCTTTCATTCCTCTTTCTTTAGTGAAAGTCAAAATGTTTGTTGTGGCCTGAATTCACTAAATTTTTTTTCATGTTTTTTTGTGTGTGTGTGTTTTTTTTTTTTTGTGAGAATGTATTTAACTGTGAGGTGTATTGCTCGGTAGCGTGTTAAAATGTACTTATACATTTCCGTAACCACAACCTCTACCCACATATTTTTCCATTTAGGTTTGTCATGTAAACTAAACACGCTCTTAATGTATATACACTGGTGCAGTGAGATCTGAAAGTTGTGGTTTTCTTGTTTCCACATAAATCGATTTAAACTCCCCTCTTGAATTGTTAGTTTTAAAAAACCGTATCAGTGGGTTAAAAGTTTAACCTAAAATATGCAATCGATTATAATATATTATAATAATAATAGTGAAGTCATTAAAGCTATATATTAACACACGCACACACAAAAACAAAAAAAAACTAACAACCACTGGAAACATTTGTGGTTAAAAAACATAAAAGCATGACTTACCTTTTACAAGAACCTGTGAACAGCATCTGATAGAACAAACATTTCTAAAATTGGTAAGAAAAAATTCAGACTCAAACTAGGGAGTTTCATGATAATAAATACACTTCATGACACTGTTTGCACATTAAATATAATGACAGAAAAATGTAATTTAGATGTTGTGTCAAAACTTAGATAGTGATAGGTACAAATTGATAGCCTAAATGCACTGTAAGTCACTTTGGATAAAAGCGTCTGATAAATGCATATATTTAAATTTACATTTTTTACTTTCACTTATCAAGATGAGACCATTTTAACAACATCATAAAAAATTATGGAAACAAAAATAGGTAGGGGTGTGTTTGAGAATGTCTTGTTTATTTCCTACTACTTTAGGTCATACGGTTGAAACATTTTCAATATTATTATTTATCTAAAATATTCACAGATATCGGTTGTCATTAATCATGCAAAGTATGACAAATCCAAACTTTCACTGTATCAGCCTGGTTATTTTCAAAGTGATTAAGATCTGTAAACCCCTGCCTGCTGGAATGTACATTTCCAGCAATGTTAACCAATTTGATTAAAAAAAATAGTAAACCCCAAAAAGAACATTTGCTGACAGTGTACTCATCCTCAGGCCATACAAGATGTGGATAAGCTTGTTTATTCTGAAGAGATTCACTTGCTCTGCAATGGATCCACTGCAATGAATAGGTGCCGTCAGACAGAGAGTTCAAACATCTGATAAAAAAATCACAATAATCCACACGTAATCCTCACAACTCCAGTCCATCAATTAACATCTTGTGAAGAGAAA
This sequence comes from Carassius auratus, assembly GCF_003368295.1. Lineage (NCBI taxonomy): Eukaryota > Metazoa > Chordata > Actinopteri > Cypriniformes > Cyprinidae > Carassius > Carassius auratus. The sequence continues at coordinate 10,517,537 of NC_039268.1, read as the reverse complement.
AGCTGCAAGTTTGTAATAAACAAACCCATCACAAAGATGTTATAACTTGAAAGAGAAAGTGACGTGACATACAGCCAAGTACGATGACCAATACTCAGAATTCATGCTCTCTCTGCATTTAACCCATCCGAAGTGCACACACACTGTGAACACAGACTGTGAAAACAGTTCTAAACAAATTTTTTGGTAGGTTTTGTTCTAAGAGGACAACAAGGGAGGTATGTTTATTGGAGGAGCATTATTATAGATTATGTACTCTAGATCGTTGAGTATTTTTAAAGTTCAAATGTGTTAATGTATTTGTTTCTTATAAATACTTCACAGCAGAAGATCGGTGAGCAAGTGATGTACTGCTAAATTTCTATAAATCATCTACATTTTGGATGGCCTGATAGTGAGTAAATATTCAGCAATTTTTCACGTTTGGGTGAACTATGACAATTTTCAATTAGATTTTTATTTTCTATTTTCACATGATGATATAGAATGGAAAAGGGCAGGATCCAACAGAATATCTGCAATTATACTGGGATAAATGTAATTTCAAGAAAAATATTTCTATAGTCAAATTTTATTATTGTATATTGCATACTGAACAAAAAAAGTTGCCCCAAGTGTTGTAAAACAAAATCAAACAGACACCACAATAATACTTAAAATTGTGAATCAATTGTTAAATTAATAAATATTTATTTCTTATTTGAATTTATAAATACATTTATTCATTAAATAGCAATTAATAAAAGCTTAATTTTCATACATTATTAGTACTCATGTAGTAAATAGAGTATATTAATTAACCTTTAATTATTTGGTTTTGTTTTGTCTTCATTTTACTGAACTATTTTTAATGACATTTTGTGAAAACAAGTAAATTAAATAAAATCAAGCTTGTTGTGATCTTCTCTTCAATTGCTACAATGATCTGTTAATATGCAAAAGTCTAAGTACATCATCACAAATTATTTCAAATGATGAACACATCTGCAATAAAGAAAGAAATATGTGCAATAAATATCTAATTCAACAGCTTTCACTGGACAGAACATCTTACGCAATACAGTGTCTCTAAATCCCACTTCAAAAAGTGCAGTTCTGATTGTTTATTTCACAAAATTGCACCCATTTAGCTGAGGGTCATTTGTTTTGGGTCCTGCATATCACAGAAAAACCAAGGGCACTCCATTCAGCGTGTTTAGCTTTGCATATGTTATAATTTACAAGGCAGCTTTCCAAACCAGTTTTAGAAGTGACTTTGGCCTTTTAAAAGTGTCTGAATTCCTACATCTTGTTGACCCTTATGAGTCTTTATCTTTTTCCTTTTCCTTCTTCTTTTTGAATATATTCTTGAGCTTTGAAGATTTCTTGCCCTTGTCTTTACCGACAGATTCTGTAGAAGACAAATTTGCAGATTGTCCTTCATTTCCAAGAAGGCTTTGGCAAGAGGAAGACACTGAAGCTGCATGACTGAGATCCCCAGGACTAGGCATGAGAGGGCTCTCGTAGGACTTTTCTAGAATGCCGTCATACACTAGTGTGCTAAGCGAGTCTGAGGATGGTTTCCAGAGCATCAGGGAACTAACAGTGAGGTCAGGTGGGCCAAACTGTCCTGAGTTTGCAACCAGAAACTCCTCCTGCGATCTCTTAAGCCTTGGAGCCTCCACAGATAGACCCGCCATTTCTCTCTGTATTTTACCCATCGGAGTTTCCACAGAGCTGTCTGTCTTGCGTTGTAGTCGTTGTGTCTCCATTGTGAATTCTTGCTCATCTCGAGAGACTTTTTTGGAGGGAATTTCCATGCGATTATCCCTATTCTCTTTAAAGGACTTGCTTCTCTCGACCTCATCTTTCAGTATGTTCCTTGAAGCCAAATCAGTGGAAATATCTCTCATTTTTTGTCTTTCAAAATCCATGGGCAGATCAAATTCATCTTGTGCCATCAATCGTGAAGGGATGTCTTTGTATGAATCTGTTTTGCCTAACATCTTGTATTTTTTAGAGCTTTCCACTGAACTATCAGAAGTGGCATCAAAGGAGTTTTCCCTAAACGCTCTTCCTCGCTGGATATTGGTTGTAAAATCCCGGCTTTCTTTGTGTTTAATGGAAGTGTTAAAGGCATCTGAATATCTAGTTGTACTTGTGGTCTCTATATCAAATTCTGCTTTTGGTATCACTCTAGAAATGCTGTCCATATGATCTTTTCTGTCTCTGAGTGATCGTTGTCTCTGACTATCCATGCTGATCGCTGCTGGAGACATCTTTTCTGTAGAGTAGTACCTCATTGTGGAATCGAAAGGTAGATCCCTGGGTAATTTCCTTGAGTCAATGCTGGCCTCAGTTTCTCCTCTACTCAGTTGTCTAGGAGGGTCCACAGAGGCCTCTAGTTCGTCTCTAGACATCTTTCTTGATGGAGTATTAAGGTCCAGTTCGTCTCGTGAAACTTTCCTTGAGGTGTTATTCACTAACAAAGACTCGTCCATCTCCTCCGAGATTTTGCGTGAGGGACTGTCGTCTTGTTCATCCAGGGAGATCTTTCGGGGCATTTTATCAGAGAAAATATATTTTCTTCGAGATGGGACATCAAGGGTGCTGTACATTCTGCTGATGGAAGACCCGATAGAATCTGTATCTGAAGATGTTTCCATAGACTCCCTGTCAAAGAGATGTTCGTTCATTAACATGGGTTAATAAATGCTCTAAAACTTTTGTTTATTATTAGTTCATGATACCTAATGCATGAGCTAATATTAATGAATGGAACTTTATTGTAAAGTATTTTTAAGAATCTCTGAACTGCTCTTTTCTTGCAAAATGAAACTAATGTAATGCAAAATTAAAGGACAAAATGCCTGGCTGACATACTGTTTCACGAGAGGGGAGAATTTGATATGCTCTTCTTCTTCATCTCCATATCGGCGTAGAGGAGTTCGTATGGGAATCAGGAGGTCTGGGTCAGGTGATAGGATGACAGGTGATGACACAATATGCCCAGATCGGCGAGAGCGAACCAGAGACCGTGGAGAACATTTCAGAGGTGCAACTGTGACTGAAAAGTAAAATATATGATTACTTTACACCTGTTTCAGTAATCTAACATTGAGTAATCTAATTGAAATTACTTAAAGTGATAGTTCACCCAAAATGAAAACTCTGTCATTAATCCCTCATGTCGTTCCAAACCCATAAGACCTTCGTTCAATTTGGAACACAAATTAAGATATTTTTTATGAAATCTGAGAGCTTTTTGACCCTGCATAGACAGCAAGGGAACTACCATGTTCAAGGTCCATGACGCTAGTAAGGAAATCATTAAATATGATGTGATATCAGTGGTTCAACCTTAATTTTATCAAGCTGCAATAATACTTCTTGTATGCAAAGAAAACAAAAATAATGACTTTTACGAGAGTACCACAACGCGGGATCAGAAAGCTCTCAAATTTCATCAAAAATTTCTTAATTTGTGTTCCGAAGAGGAACGAAGGTCTTATGGGTTTGAAACAAGCTGATGGTAATTAATGACAGAATTTTCATTTTCGGGTGAACTAACCCTTTAAAAGTGCTATAATGTGTTGTAAGCTATATTTTCCATACCATACACAAAATGTCCTGATTTATATTAAATTGAAATCAGATTGGCTGACATATTAATCTCACTTTGTCTAAATAATATAAAAACAGAAGAAAGAAAACACATTTAACTAATAAAAGAAATAACCCAAGTACCAACCAGGAATCTGTGGTATAATCTGAGGTATTTCTTCATCCATGTCCTCCACCGAAACGGGCACTTGATAGGATTGCATTGCAGACCGGGGCATTAGCATCCAGTTGGGGTCTGGGTATAGTGTAGCAGTGAGACTGGGCAGGCCAGCGTTTTTCATCACAGGAAAACCACACAAGCTCTCAATCTGCTGCCAGCGGTGCAAACGCTCCCGTAGACAAGCAGTCACCTCTGCCAGTGCATTCCTTTTACAAAATACAAACAGTATGCAGGTCACTGGAAGCCCATACTAAGTCTACTCATGATTCAGATGTTTTCTTGAAATTTCAAATTTAGCATAGATTAACTAGCCCCCAAAAAACTGTTTGGGACCCATATTTAAAAAAAAAAATTCTCAAAGATATTTCCCTGCATTATTTATTCATAGTGAATTAAGTCAAAAATGAGAATAAACAAATTACTTGGCCTCCAGAATTCTCTGATCCACTTGATCCAATGAGGAGCTATGTGCAACATGTAGCGTACCAAACACAGAACTCCTTTTTTTATTGATCTTCTCAGCCTGTGCAAAAATACAAAGTGATTGAATAATACAGTTCTAAACATTCACACAAAACTAAAAGATTGCTTAGAATGTACTCAAGTTCAGGCCATCCTAGATGTAGATGTGTTTGTTTTTTCATCTGAACAGATTTAGAGACACTTAGCATTACATCACTTGCTCACCAATGAGTCCTCTGGGTGCCGTCAGAATGAGAGTCCAAACAGCTGATAACTTCACAATAATCACCCTAGTCTGTCAGTTAACATCTTGTGAAACAAAAAGCTATGTGTTTGAAATTAAAAATAATTTAGGGGGGGGGGGGTCTAATGCTACTGTATTTCATGGATTCAGAGTTATTTACACTGTTAAAAAGTTGGATTGTCATGCTAAACATGACTAAAGTTTGTGTGATGTAGTATTTCTATGCCAAATACATCCGTTACAGGTTCGTACAAGTTTCTGATACAAGAAAACCCCTTGTTCCACTTCCCAATGAACCCAGCGTTACCTGAACAGTGAATGCAGTTTGTTTTTCCAGGGCAGCAACAGTGTTTTGTAAGTGTGTTTGTTTTATAAACAACACTGTTTTATAATCGACACTGGATTTGTACATCATTTGATAATGAAAGACAGAGCATTCCCAGCTATAAAATATCCCCGTTATCATTCTCTGAATGAGTTCCGATGAAGAAACAAACTTATCTACATCTTGGATGGCCTGCGGGGTGAGTACATTTTCAGCACTTTCTCATTTTTGAGTGAACAATTCTTTTTCAATTCAAAAAGCAAAACAACTGAAACCTGAAAACATGAATCACTGTGTATTTGATTCTATGCATGATAATACATTTGAGATTCATTCATCTTTAAAATACCTCATCTTTAGCCGTGACTAGTTGTTGTTCTGCACTTTGCTTCTTGATGTTGTAGTACTGGAGTTCTACCTCATGGGTGAGCTGTAGCCACAGCTGCAAAGATTCAGGAACTGACCAGAGGCACTGCATGTCTTTCTCGGCCCTCTTCAGTGCATCACGCACCTGTACAAGGAGCCCAGAGAACCATGGGGTTTTTTGAAGTCTTGTTAGGATATGTTAACACTGAGAAATGCAGATCCTTACCTGTTCGAGCTCTTCTTCTGCATACCAAAGACGGGTGAGTTCACTCACTGCTCCATCTCGAAGTTTGTGCAGACGGTTGGCCTCTTCCTGAGCACCCTGAATCTCATCTCTCATCTTTTCCTCTAGATTCTTCTTCTCTACTGCTACTGTGCGCTTCTCTTCCTGGGCCTTTTCCAACCTTTAAAAATTTCAAAATGCAGCATTTATTATTATTTTATTTATTTTTTGTTAAAGGAGGGTATTCATTTAGGACTTTATTATTTTAGTGCCAGATATTTTTTGTTAATTAAAAAAAAAAAACACTGAATTTTACACTACTGAGTAAATGTTTGAGGTTGGTAATACTTTTTAATAAGCCCACCAGCAAAACTACTACTGGACTACTGAATTCTTTAAAAAAGCATAAACTCTGACTTGTTGAATCAAGTACAAATCCACCCAGTTTATTTTGGTGAATTGTTTCAACTCTTGCTGAATGTGATCGTTCAGAAATCTAGAAGATGTACTCACTGCTCCTGTAAGTCTGTGAGGCTTTGTTCAGCTCGTTGCAAGCTTTCCAGGTCCTTCATCATCTTTGAAATATGAATCTTAGATGCTTTATTCTGTACTCGTGCAAACCAGCATCCACCAATCCCCATTACTACAGACACTATCAGAACCAGGTCTTTCATCCAGTTGTGTGGGGGTCCTGGAGCAAAGGTACATGGGGATATTGGTCAGGCAGCCAATGAAACATGAAACATTATGTGACGACTGTGTGTTTATTTCACGCTCAGAGAGTCATTCTGCTGTGTGTTCTCAAAAAGGGGTGCATGGATATTTGATTTCACATGTGCTTAAATGATACACATCAGTCAGAGCTAAATTTAATAATGACATTTAAAAATCCACAACTGTTCAGAATTCATTATACTGTGGCTTCAGCAAATGAATGATCTGATTTTCAGTTAAAGCTGCAGTAGGTAACTTTTGACGCTCTAGCGGTTAATAAACAGAACTGCTTGCGTCTTGCGGAAGAACATTGTAGCCAGAGCTACTTCTCTCTGTTTATGTCTAAGAAGAATCAAACAAAGGTACTGGGTTAACCCCCCGCGGTACCCCCGAAGCAATCTAAAATAGTCCGAATATAAACACTTATTATAGGTGCACCCTAGTGATTCAGGACAAGCCAAAAACACGGTTTGGAAAATGGATTCATGGTGTACTCGCTTATTATATACATTTTTCTACATTTTGAACAAAAACAAAGTTATGGACCGCAGTTCTGATTGGTTATTTTTTACCGGGAGCGATGGAGTTTCTGCAAATGGCAATAGGAGCACTGGGAGGAGCCAGAGGAGCTTGATTTTTTTTCACAGATTATCGGTCTCATATTCTACTGTCAGGACATAATGACAGGTTTAATAAATATGTAAAAAATATTTTTTTACAAAAGTTATGTACAGCACCTTTAAAGCATACAATGCATACAGTTCAATAAATTAATTGAATCACTGCTACAGGGGTGCAAAAGACCAAATTTAAGAGTTATTTAGTTTAGCAACTTGACTTCATAATGACTTCACTGCAATGGTAATATCTTGAATGTATAACGGTTTTAAACGTGGTTATTTAAAAATAATTAAATTTTATGTCAATATATGTAAAGTGTATACATACTTGTAGGTGGGCCAAAGAGCACTACATCCAGAGCTTTGAGTTTGAGTTTTTGTTTGTGTTGCTGGTCCTGGATCTTCAGATATGTGCTCATAAATGATGGCTCATTGGAAGCAATCCTGTAAAAACAAATCAATAAACTATTATCTTAGATTAAGTAAATAAATTACAATTCAAACTTTTGGGTTCAGCAAAATTTGTTTTTAAAGAAATTCATTCTTATATTCAGCACTTATGCATTAAATGTATCAAAGTAAAGACACTTATAATGATACAAAAGATCTCTATTTTAAATAAATACTGTTCTTTTGAACTTCCTATTCATCAAAGAATAATAAAGTTATCACAGTTTCCAAAAAAATATGAAGCATCAGAACAGACTTCACCTTTGATAATAATGAGAAAACATTTAAGTATCACATTTATTTAGTGCACTTACCTAAATTTGCACTATAACATTTTCATTCTGTTTTCTGTGATTTCTCGTACTATTAAAAATATCTGTATAATAGTTTTTTGTAACTGTGATCACCACTGTAAATTGATATGCCTATACATTTTTAACTATTGTGAATTGGATTAGCTAATAAATTGTCTATATATGTGATTTATATTTATAAAGAGTATACAAGGATCTGTAAGAATTTTACACTTCTCCGCTTTACATTTTAGCTGCTGCTGAAATATATATAGTGTATTTTTCAATATCTATCCTTAACATACAAAAATGTTAGGTGCAAATGCCTGTCGAATGAACACTAATGAGATCAGGATGATATGAGAGGGCACTTACCAAAACTTAAGACAATTACATTTTAAATGGTTCCAGGCTGAACTTTCATTTGGTTCAGTCTTGGTTTTAACTCACCTGGGCAAGGTGTTCCCATTGACATGCAGCTCTTTGAAGCCCTTTTCATACTGAGGCAACTCAACAAACTCTCTTAACCATCTCACGACATCCTCCTGAGTCCAGTTATGCACTAACAGAGAGAAATGAAGCAGTGAAAAACACAAAAGAGAGGAAGAAAGTGACTATTTTACATTGAAAACATGACAAGATTCAATCATAGAGACCATCTTACCCTCAGAAGATTTCCAGCCCCTCCAAAGCTCCTCCAAAGTTATATGCTGATCCTCCTGATGGAGTTTACTGTGTTTGTTTGCCTGTTGCTGCTGCTGCATATCTTCAATTATGAACTACAGTAAGAAACAAAGAAGAGATATAAAAGAGAAATTGATTTAAATGAACTTACACATATCCTACAAATGTAGTGGCACATTTAAAACAACAGCTGAGTAAACATTCAAGATCGAAAGAGTCACTTGAGTCTGGGAATGTGTTTTGATATCTGTCTCTGCTGTAATCAGATGCACCACTTGATTGCAGGCTTCTTCACTGCTTACATCTACAGTAACTAAGCCATATCTATAGCAACAAGGAAAAGTAACCCAATACCAGAGACTCGGAGGTACTTCAGGACATTACTTAGAAACTCATCCCCCTCTGCTATGTTCTCCCAGTGCCAAGCCTGAACAGTTTGTCTTAGGTGCTGGGTGGAAACATGTTTCTAAATTGACCAACAAGCTCAGGACAGAAACTCGAGGTTGCTCTGGCATAACACTTCAGCTCTTCCACAAACATCACATAAACATACCAATGGTAAAGCTGAGCTTGTCGGTCTGTGTGGGTTTATAAGTTTTACATCCTTAGACTAATACATTCATGTTATTCCACCACTTGTTCAATTAGCGGCAACAAGATGTAATACAAGAGGAAAGGATAATTAAGCACATTGTTGTGATTGCTAGTAGGGCTGCATGATTTTGAATATTGAAATATTGCATGATGGAGTTCTGTCGGTGTGTAATATCACACTCAAATCAGATTTGATGACCACAAAGATTTTTATATATAACCATTTTTTGTTGTTGTTGTTGGTGGTGGTGGTTATTTTTTTTTTTTTTAAACCAATCCGAATTCAAAAAATGCCTATTATATTTTTAACTGTTGAGAAGGTTTAGGCAAAGAGTGGGATTAGAGGCTCACAATGATCTATCTATGTATCTATCTATCTATCTGTAGATTGTATTTATAATACAAACAGAATATAAAGGATTTTATGTATTTCTAAAGTTTACATTTTAGACGCAGTTAAAACATCTATATTGTATGTTTCAATATTCACAGATAAATTCCAGGTCTGTGGTATTTGTTTGCAGGGCTTCACTGTTTGGTGAAATGTAATTATTATATATAAATTTGGCTGTATACTAATAATAATGATAAAGAAGAAGAAGAATTATAATAACTACTGCTACTGTTGTACTTTTTAACTGTGATTTAAATATTTAAGAAAAACAATATAACAATTTAATTTTACATTACAGCTGTAAAATTACAATACTAATATTTATGTCTGTCTTAATTTCTTAATTTTCAAATGTTTCAAATTATGCCTAACATGCAGAGGATATAAAGTGCCCTCCATAAGTATCGGACAGACTAAAGACAAAATTGCTTTCTCTTCTGTGGAGTCAAGACATTTGCAAATATGATTAAATGATGAATATGCGACAAAACTACAGAATGTCACATTTAGTTATTAGGTTTCTCGACACATACATGTTTAACCAAATAAAAAGTGTTCATCGCACTATTTGATGTGAGCATAAGTATTGGAACAGTTGAATTTAAGGCAGATGTAAAAGATTAAAAGTTAATATTTAGTTGCAGATCCCTTGCATGCAATCAGAGCAGTGAGTCTGCAGCCCATAGACATCACCAGACTCTTGCTCTTGTGCTTTGAAATGCTTTTCCCCAGCCTTTAATGCACCCAATTCCAACTGTTTCTTGTTTTGGGGAGTTACTGTCTTTAGTCTCCTCTTAAGATGGTGAAATTAATGTTCAATCGGATTTCAATTTTGAGACTGATTTGGGCAATCTAAGACTTTACATTTCTTTGCCCCGATAAAGTCCTTGACTGAACTGGCAGGTTGTTTTGGGTCATTGTCCTGATCCATTATGAAGTGCTTTCTAATGAGTTTGGAGGCATTTTCTTGAATACTGGTAGCCAAGATGATTTTGTACCCTTCCAAATTCATTCTGCTACTGCCATCACACAATAAGTCATCGTTAAAATTAAGAGGTCCTTTTCTAGAGACAGCCATGCATACCCATGCCATGACATCACCTCCACCAAGCTTTACAGATGAGGTTGTATGCTTAGGATCATCTGCAGTTCCCTATTTTTCCATTCTTTTGCTTTCCACTTAGATAAAAGTTAATCTTTGTCTCATCAGTCCATCAACTCAGTTCCAAAACTCTACTGGCTCACGAATGCAAGACTTAGAATGCAGAACCAATGGATATAACTGATAAGACACATTCCCTGCTTTTAATATTTGAAGAATTAATGCAACAGGACACAGCTGAACACTTAGGAAGACCTGTGTGGCAACTGTTCCAATACTTATGCTCACATCAGACAGGGAGATGAAACTCAAAAAGTGCTGATCTTCTTAGCTGGTAAAACATCTTTGTGTTGAATCACCCAATAATAGAAAGCGACTTTCTGTAGTTTTGTCTCATATTCATCTTTTAATCATATTTACAGATTTCTTGAGTCCACAGCAAACAGAACAATTTTGTCTTTACTGTTCCAATACTTATGGAGGGCACTGCATTTTGTTTGTTAAATCGTAGCCTGTGTGATAACTGCACTAAGCTATTTTACAGTTTTAGTTTGTTTAAATTTGCAGCTCTTGTTTAAAGACTTTGAAAGGATATTCTTAAAAATAGGTATAGTTATGATAAATTGATTAAATATTCAATCACCTGTTTCAACTGATCTTTTCTCATCTATTTAACAGTCAATTTCACAAAACTTTATTGACCATGATCTGTGGAAACCCAGCAGGATTCACATTAGGGCGTGAGGAAACTTCAGACTTGTGATTGTGTTCTTGTAAACATCTGTGACTGCTGATTACCTCCACACTCTCCTCCACCTCAATGCCTCCATCCTGATCATCATCCATCTCTCTGTGGATGTGCTGAAGAGCCTCCAGGCTGAAGCGGTCAGCCTCCGTTATACATGGAGGGCTCATCTGCAGACATGGATCTGTGATGAAAAATGGACAAAAGAGTTAAGTAATCCAGTAAACATTTGCAATGTCAATACATTACCATTTTATTAGTAATTTCACTGCAAAGTTCATGGATCTTCAAAACGTGCATTAAGCATTCTGAGGTTTAGTGAATGTTTTATTTATATGATTTGTATATATTTGGTGGTGCCCACGTGCCTGTTGAGGTCACAGTGGTGTCCTTGTACAGTCCAGGGTGCTGTGGTTCATCGCTGGAACAGACGCAGATGATGAGTCCGCGCAGCACGAGCAGTACGGTGAGGCAGAACTTACGCATCGCAGGGTTCAAGTGCCGCTTACGGTCTCTGATTTAAAAAACACATGTGCATCTAAATGCAACGTTACGTGATAGTGATGCTATTAACAGCTCCAGCTCCAAGAAAAGCTATGGCGCACCGGTTAGAAAAGCACCAGTGTAGGCATTTCACAAAAGAATAAAACACACACAAAAACGAGAAACTATTCGAAATGTTTGTTGGCAACCCCAAAATAAAATCACAACGTTTAAACATACATCCCAAAAGTAAAAAAAATAAAAAAAAAAAAGATTCAAAAAAGGCTTCCTTGTTAAATCCCAAAGCAATGGAAAAACAAAATAAACTGGATAATACAAATTTAACTAAATATTGTATTCCACTTCAAAAACACGGAGTCCAAAACAAAAATACGATGACAGAGAACTGAAGTCCTTCTGAAAGTCGAGTTACTTATGAGGAAGCGACAGTAGGCTACTTCTCTTTAGGAACGTTTGGATAATGAGTGTCGATTAAAGCTTTCTAGTTACTAAATGTCACCAAACTTGCTCGCATTTTGCGTACGTCTACTCTTGTAAAGCCAAAAAGCGTGTTCACTAATCCTTAAACAGCGTTTGACTCATGAATATTAATTAGATTGCATGTCGCTTGCAAAGTAAACTGATTTGCTGAGAGGTAGACGTTAACTTGGGATGTGAATATTAATTAGTTTATGTGATTGGACGTTTAGGAGTAACGTCAGTATTACCACATTAATAGTAATCATGTAATAAAATATTTGATAACGAGTAGGGCATTGTTCAAAACTATTAAGAATGCATTTCATACAAAATTACGCTACTTGAATGTAGCCTACTTAGTCATTAACAGCTTTCATTTGTGAATTAATTTGTGGGGCTTTAAGTAAAACGTCTTAAAAATGTTGACTAAAATAGTTTATAATATTGTTTTGTTGTTAATTTACTTATGTCATGAGTCTAATATTTTGGACCTTATTTACTTTAAATGGTATGCATCAAAACAGCTGCTGAATTCATATATTTTTCTTTTTTCATATATATATATATATATATATATGAGAGCATATCTACAGTCAACTCTAGAGTTATGAAATGCCGAGTTAGACAAAATTAGGAAATCTTTATTAATAAGCATTAATAAAAAATAAAAAAACTTCAATTAGGAGGGCTTTCACAGTAAAACACGACATTTACTCTCTCATATAGGTTTACATGTACACACACACACAATCCTGGCCTCAGGATTAAATTTAGAGCCCTATCAGATTAACATAGCCGAAGACTCATACACTCAGAAATGGCAACAGAAAAAAGGTTTCAAGTTACACCTCAACAACCTCATATGGTCCAAAAATAAAACTGGGCCTTGAGCGAGTGGATGCCAAGCAGTGGGGGAAACATTTGGCCTTTGGATCATGTACAAGTGACAGGTGTCTGTCATTGTAATTCAGGGCAAACTCACTTCAAAGGGAATATGAGAAACACCATCTCATTTCTGCCCCTGGTGGCCAGCATAGATGTCAGCAATCTATAATGGGAAAAGTTCTTGTTGACTTTAAAACATGGGCTTGGCTGTATGTGTTTCTTTCCCTCTGGTTAGTGTTGGTGATGTTTGGAAAATAATGTATGGGATTCCACCACAATAACTGCAGAATCCCTGATAAACAAGTAGAGTGAGAACAGATTTGCTTGTTCAGATCAATTACCATTTCAAGAGCCTTATTGGGCTTAAGGTGCAATTTGTTGTTGGCACACCACAATGTAAGTCAATCCACTTCCCTCCTGTGAAGACTTGCATCTCAGTTTATATTGCAAGCAGTGAGACTGCTAAACAGTGGGTATGTTCGGAATGGTATATCACCATACTGCTATCCCGTTAGTGTTTCCTGCACTGCAGCGCTGCATGACTAAACTGGGGATTCCCCCACAGTTCTCTAGGAAACACTTTTTTCTAGTAGGAGGTTATTTGAATCTTATAAAAAATCATATGTATGCATGAAGTAACGAGTACCTATTTTTAGCATCTGATCAGTACATTTGTATTCAAAGCCAGATTGAAAATGTTTTTAATGTAGTCTTATGTTCACCGCAGGGTTGCTTTTATTCGATCAAAAATACAGTAAAAATTTTAATTGTGCATATTTTTTAAATTATTATTTTTTTATTTTTATCTTTTTTTTTTGCAATTTAAAACAATTATATTTCATATTTTTAACATTTTAATTCTATGATGGCAAAACTGAATTTATAGCTGCCATTACTGCAGTCTTCAGTGTCACAGCATCCTTCTGAAATCTTTTAATATGTATGAATATATATCAGAAGGGACACAATACGCATTTACCATATTACAAAACTTTTCAATTTAAAATAAATGCTTTAGAACATTCTATTCATCAAAGAATCCTGAAAAAAAAGAATTGTGGTTTCTTTCTAGTGTGTGTGTACACTTTAAATATATGCAAACAATTTATATTCTTTTATGATTTAGTCCATACAATAAAAGTCAAAATGGTCAAGCATTTTTCAGATCCCACAGACTTTTATTGTATTGGCAAAAATAGCCAAAACATCCTTTAAAAATATATTCTGTTGTGTTCCATAAAAAACAAATATAGTTTTGGAATGACATGAGGGCGAGCAAACCATGCCAGAACTATCCCTTTTCGCACACAGTAGTCATTGGGCAGTACTGCGATCTCCCTACCACAGTCCTTGATGGGTGTGTGTATTATGCAATTTACCACTGCAAAAAAAAAAAAAAAAAAGAACAATCGGACACTTTTTTAATCTATTACAGTGTTTAGTGATCCATTCCAAACGCAATAGATACACTGGCCCTTTAGGAGTTAGACAGCAACAATACAGTACAAATCTGCTAGAGCATGCACTCAAAACCAGAACAGCTGATAGCCATTTGGCAAAGGCTGGTAACTTCCAAAATGTAAATCAATCCATTGAAATGGCTGAGAAAACAGACACCAATTCTCATCATTTTTTTTTTTTTCTACAGACAAAACTGACGAAGATAACCGTGATCGAACACACTACTTTCTGTTCAATGTAAGCACAGTGGCACAGGTGACAGGCAAACTATGTGATAGACAGAAATGATAAAACTCAACATGGTTAATCTGGAAGACAACTGGATACAAGAGGAAAATAACACTGAAAACAAAAGTTGGGCGTGACCTTCCCAATTTGACCTTTCGATTTGGCGGTTTGCATTTCGGCACTTGCACAGGGTATGCTTTAATATTCTTCCCTGATTGAGGAATTGCTCACAGTAGATACTAATGGCTTTGCAAGAATTACTGGGTTTTGGCTTTTATTTCTTCTAAAGCAACAATTTCAAATGCAGACCAAACATGGCCTTACTACTTAAAAATGATGATATACAAAACAAGTTTCATAGTAACTTTCCCTCAATCATGGAAGAAATATTTTGAAATATTAACAAACCATTAAATGTAATACAATGTTATATAAAATAATCAATGTAACATTTAGACTCCTATATAAATATTAGCCATGGTAGGAAGGGATCAATTAAAAGAACCAAAACCACTGAGGAACTACGTCTGCCATTCCTATATATTCCCAAACAGTAACAAAATGCAGTCCATACTGAATAACAGCAAATTCCAGAGCACACTATTTCACAAGTGTCTCTTTCTGTCTGATCAGATGATGCATACAGAGTTGTGTGGGGCGGGAAAAGTACGTCAAAAGAAACTAAGATGCCTAGAAAGAGCAGAATTGAGATGACAGTTTGCTCTGTGTATTATACTGCTAAAAAGGTATAAACGAACAATCATGCCCTTTCCACAAAAGGACATAATTTGTAGTGTAATATTTTATCAACAGATCCTGTTATTAAGCAGTAGTGGTGTAAGGCCTCATTTTTAGTCTGCTTTAGACTACAGCTGTTACAGAAGTTAACATTTGTTACTAAACATTTGATTTAAAAAAAAGTTGCATGTGACATCAATTGAAAAGGGCACATTTTTACGTAGCAGTGATGCCACTTCTGCAGTCAAAATATAAGAAAGGCAGGATAAGATTCCATTTTCTGTAATCTACAAACCAAAGATCTTCACCCAGCATGTGTGATAACAAGTGCTTTTTCAGGTTCTTTCCATTCAGCTTGACACAAATAATCTATTTGAATACATGCAGGGATGGGTCCAAAAACAAGATAGTCAGTTAGTGAGGTTGACTAGATTTTTAGTACAACCATACACATTCATACATCCATTTGAGTATCCAAGTATAAGTGATGCCATGTTTAGGTAAAAATGAACTATAAAACTGATTAGTCGACGAGCGTGTCAG
Source organism: Carassius auratus (assembly GCF_003368295.1). NCBI lineage: Eukaryota > Metazoa > Chordata > Actinopteri > Cypriniformes > Cyprinidae > Carassius > Carassius auratus. Next base: position 10,501,740 of record NC_039268.1, on the reverse strand, counting down.
AAAACCCTTCAAGGGCCAGATTTACTAGGGTAAATTAGCGCAAGACCATTTTACCACAAAAGTGCTGACAGGAGTGAAAAGTTTTGTGGGTAATGTGCAAATTTACATCATTTCCAATGACCAACGCAATCTACCACAAGCATCAATTTTCCAACCTATTCATAAATTTTTCACGGTCTTTAGTAAATCCTGACAGTCGTTTTTTAACACCAAAAGAGAGTTTGTAAATCTGGCCCTAAATAGGTTGATTCTGAAAATGAGTAATCTTGGACATCCCTATCTGGTATCATTGAGAGAATACAAACTTTTATTCATTCAAGCTTCTTGTAACATGACTGTACTTACAGAATCCCAACAATTGCTTCTCTATATGGTTTAATCACATGACAACAAAGCACCAGTTTTTCTACATGCTGATTTTAGTCTGATACTAACAGTAATCGTGACACTGAAAGCGTGAATGATATGCAAACGAGTCCTTCCCTACCAAAGGATTTGAGTCGACCAATTAATTAGAAATCGCTGACCCATTAAAACGATTTTTGTGCGTTTATGTTAAACTAAATGGAAGCCATTAGGTGTGGGATTTTTTATAGGTTAGCATTGTGTTGGCAGCTTGAACATCTATAGCCAATGAAAAAGGGCCAGATCAATGGCTACGCTTATGTGAGAAGTACGATATGATTTTAAAGTCAGTTAAAGCTTTTGTGTTAAAGACTTCATATGAAAAAAAAGAGCCACCTTCTCCCAAATACACAAAAATGGCATCAATATTACATCTTTGTTTAGTGGCGAAAAAAAAAAGAATGGGAAAAAGACCAATATACATGACATAAAATATTATTACAAAACAGAATGGGTCTGGTGAACACTCCAGATGACTTAAGGCATTTGCCAAGACGAGTAAAGGCAGCTATAAGTTCAGGCTTTTAAAATGCATGAACCTTTTCCTTCTGAGCCCAAACGCTCACAAGAAATATACAAAACTATTTGGTAACAAAAGTTTACTATATGTTATAAAACTGAAAAAGGTGAAAAATGTACCTTAGCTAAAGCTTATAAAATTATATATCAATAAAAATAATAATAATAATAATATTCCTTGGTCCGTAAAAACTATATTACTATGATAACTTTTCTTCCAAGCCTGGCGAAACAGTGCATTAAGCCCTTTAGTAGAAAACAAAATCACTCAAAGCCACTTCCAGCTTGCACTTACTAAGAAAAGGCTTTGTTTTGAAAAGAAAGTGTTTTTCGTTGTTGTTTTTGGATTGTTTTTATGTGAGGCTAACGCAGCGATCCTGTGGCATCTTGATCCACGGCACACATCACTTCTTTTGCCACTTCCCCCGAAGTGAGTGAACAGACTAAAAAAGAACTGCAACAAAGAGAGATAGAGAGAGAGTAGAAAAGAGACATCTTCATTTGTTCTGTCCAGTCTTTTTGTGAAGTCTTGTCTCTCTTTTCTTCTCTCTCTGTGGCACCATTATCCATTTTTGTGATCTGTATCCCATGAATCTATGCAGGAGAGTCTACGAGTGGACAGATCACCATCTCTCACAAAGGCTCACATACTCACACATGCAAACACACACTGAGATTCCCAGGTTAGGAGACAGACATAGCTGAGGAAGAGGAAGATGAAGACACGCTCCCCGTTGCTGCGTATCCTGCCTGGCTGTCGACGGCTGACTGCAGCAGTAGGCTGGAGGATGAGGAAGATGGTGAGGTGGAGGAGTTGCTGTTGGCCCGCAGTATGGCTCCCGCGGCGCCGCAGTGAGGACGTGGTCCCGGCTCTGGCGTGTAGGTAAAAGTCAAGGCTGTGGAGTAGATGATGCCATCATTACGGACCAAAGTCACAGGAACCTGCACTGGCTGCCGAACCCAACGCCACCCCTCACGGAATGCAGAGATGTCAGGAACCACGCAGAGCACACTTTCGCCACACCTGCAGGAAACAGAACGTGTAACTATGAATTGCTGACAATCATGTAATGAATATTCTCAATATATTTGTAATGATTATGCTCACAGGAAAACATAAATAGAGATTAATAGATCACAGGCTATCTGCAAAGTTAAGACTTCACAACCTGTATAACTAGAGTCATCGAAAAGAAAAAAAACATACAATCTCAAAATAAATTCTACATGTTAGATTCTTTAAAAAGTCTGCATTATACATTCAATAAAGATAAGAGAAACAAGGTCATTGTAAATTTAAAATACTCTAGACATTTATTATTTTTCATTTTATATTGATGGATGGATGGATGGTTATATATTGATTGCAATGTACAATAATGTTTAAAGAAAGACAATAAACTGATTATGGTGCAGTAGAAAATCTATACAAATGTATGCATTAAATAACATTCTTAGTCTTTCCTCCACGTGATGGTTCATGAAGATAACCTACAAGAGTTTGCTGAATTAAATGCCAGATAAAGTTTATTGTGCAACCAAAATACCAATAGTAACATATATATACACATACATACATACATACATACATACATACATACATGTGAATAATGCACCAACATGCACAAGGATTCTTATTTTAAAATGTAAATGACTTGCTAAAATAAAATAAAACAATAAGCTTAATGGAAAGCTTTTAATTATGAACAAGCCCAACATGCACCAGGACTCTTATTTTAAAATGTGCACGATTCACTACTGCCAGGTGCTGTTCTGTTTCCTCAAACTGTACAGCACTGTAACTGGTGTGGTGGTTTTACCTGTACATTGTGTCTGCCTCTACATCTCCAAACCAGACTCTTAGGTTAGGCGTGAAGTTCTGTCCCGTCAGTTCCAGCATGGCAACATCTCCTCCTCCATTCAGCTACAACATAAAGGGTTAAAGGTTACTTTCTTACAAATACTATGACATACAGTCCATGCTCTTTTATTATAAAACAGTTTGATGTAATATGTAGTCATGCATTACCTGTAAACTTTCAACAACAGGCACGGGTGTGACAGGTGAGAGTACAGGGCCCATCCCCTCATAGAAAGTGTACTCTGCTTTGTCTGTGCTGATGATTGTCCATGACGCCCCATCGTTGACCATTTCTTTGTTTGTTTCTTTGGGACAGGGTGTGGCCTGAGAGTAGAATGAAAATATTTCAATTATTAACATTTAAAAGGCTACAGAGCCTCAAAATAATTAAGAAGATGAGAATTTAAAGACTAATTTAAATAACAGGAATCGCAATTCGAACAGATATTTTTCGCACTATTAGTCGCACCTGAGTACAAGTCGCAACAGTCCAAAAATACGTCCTGATGAGGAATAAAACATATAAGTCACACTGGACTAGACGGTAATGTTTTCTCTTGGATCATTTGTCTTGGTTAATGTCAAATTAATTTTGATAAATAAGTCGCTCTTGACAATAACTCGCAGGACCGTATGTGCGACTTAAAGTCCGGAAAATACGGTATGTCACGTTTTCATCGATTATAGGGCATCATATCAAATCTATGCAGCAAAAGCACATTTCTAGAAGTACCGGTGGACTGACCTGGAACTGAATTATCCTCTCTTGTGACAGGCAGAGATACATCCTCTCTGTATCTTTAAGGTAGAAGGCACATTTATGTAGTTGGGACACAGGATCATCGGCGTCCATTAGCGCTGTCTGCTTGTCCACTTTACGGATGACCTTCACAGAAACACACAGCATTTCACCTCCAGAAAATCCTTGCTATTTACATTGTTACACAAACATATTTGAGTCACAGCTATAATGTCACTCCTTGATTGAGCAGGACACAATCTCTTAGCCCAACCCTTTTAATCATGTACAATCAACTGGATAATAGCTCACCAGTCGGGGTAGAGCCATGCCTGTCACAGAGCACACCAGCTTCACCGTCTGACCGTAATGGATATAACCATCCCTGACTGTAAACTCTTCACCCTCTGATTCCTCATCATCCACTGGAATTCAGAATTACATATTATTACCAATTCATAGTTAACATGAAAAACTGCAGGTGTTAAAAATGAAACCACTGATACATAATTTCTACACATTCTTTCATTAGATGATATGAACTCTGGCACTTCTTTTAACATAGTATTTTAGTGGCGAATAACTCACATAGATGAATAAAGAAGGCTCCCCACTGTTGTGAACTAGCATGGAAGTTTCCCCCTTCCACATGAAGGTACCGCGTACTGACAGTCTGGGACCGCAAGCGGTTAAAAAGAGCCACCTTCGTCCCAGAAGCTATGCACACTATTAAAGACATTGAAAATGAGCTGCTTACAAATTCTGGACATATCAAGACTCATTTAGTGACTCAAACAAGAAATGCTTTCGACTCACGGTCTGCATTCTTCAGCGACTGTTTCTTTTTGGAAGGTTTGGAGATGACCTTGATTCGTTTGCTGAGGAAGACACCGATATCCGCGCTATTCCCGTAGAACATTTTCACTGACAGCATGAAGTGCTTCCGTTTGTCCGAGTCAGAAATGTATAATGTTTTTGCTGTGCAAAAATTCTGCAGAAGCAAAGCACAAAAGTTGTGATGCCAGAACACTGATTTTCTTTAAGTTATTTTAAAAATGCAGCTACAATACATGTGTGGCCATAATAAAATCCATAAAGCACCTTGCCCTCCAAGTTGAGCTGCTGCATTTCTTGTTCACTGTTTCCAATGCCGATAAAGGCACAAGGCTGAGAATCCTGCTCCGAGCAGCCCTCTCTCTCCATCTGCTCCTTCTTTTTCTTCCAGCCACAACCCATCAGGTAAACACATGGTGGAGGACAGAAGAATCTAATAGATTGAAAGAGTTTTTGAAGTGATTAAAGAAAAAATAACTTGGATGCTTGTATAAGGAATCTTTCTTTTTTTTTTTTTTTTATGGATCTCTTCATTTACATTTTGTGTGTTTAACTGGACTTTACCAAAGCTTGATTCATAGTCGACATGAAACGTAATTAATTTTACTTCCAAAATATGTCAAATATACAAGTAAAACAGGATATTCCACAAGCAAAAGAGTAATGTGGGGCTTGACTGAACCCACAAATAGTCATATTTATGACCCATTAACATCTATTGGGGTCACTTAAATGTAAAAGATCCACCTTTTACAGTTATCAGAAATGTAATTAATGTTTTTTGCTGTTTCCCGAAATACATCGGGATCCATTTATGACCAAAATGTATATATCTATAGATGAATTCAGAGGTCAAACTTTCAGATGAAATCCAATCACGGGTGTAAACAATGCATCTCTGCTGAACATTTATGCTCGATTACTCAAGACAGATGTTAAAACAAGGTGTCAACAGTGACTGTGACAATTAATGAAGACTAGTCCTGAACCTTTTTCCTTACTGATTAATCATTCACTTTAAGACCGGAATTCTGTAATAACCTTTAATAGACACACCTGTGATTTCATGTTGACTGGCTTTATTGTATATAACATACATAAACTGTTAATAATATTTGTGTACAGCTAAAACTCATCACTCACCTTTTTTCATTGCCGTACGATTTCTGTGCAACTTTTGCATGCAGTATGAGTACTGTCTGATCTCCTCTCTCCTTCAAGTAGTTGCGCATTGCCTCCCTGCAAACCCACAAAATACAATAGAGAGGTTTATTTAAGCTGTTGTTTTCCATATATATATATATATATATATGAACTTAACAGTGCCTTTACCTTGTTAAACGCTTTGGCTGAGGGAGCTCCCCAAATTTCCTACAAAACAAAGCAAGACAAAGTCAAGACCAACTTCAAACATCACTTTGATCCACACTCCAAAATAATCAAAACAAAACTGTCCGAGCCCAGTTATGTCTACCAAGAAAGACAGCATTTTTGAGCAGGATAAACAAGTTCAAGAGTGCATGAGATGCCCCTATATGTCTATTTAGACAGATCACGAGGTTTTGAGATACAAGACAAAATAAGCGTAAAAGTTGAGATAGATATGAGCATTTTACATAAAAATGAGAGGACGTTAAAAATTACACAATTTTAAGCTAAAAGTAGTTTAACTGAGAAGTCTGACATGAAACAGAGAGAAGGTTTTGAGTCCTCTCGAAAGCTCTCAGTTTTTGTTTTGCACTCACTGGACTAGCTAATTTGGCTGGCTAACATCTGCTAACCTGCCCCCTCTCTCTCTCACTCTATCTATCTCTCTTATGTACACCAACTCACAAGTTTGCTCAAATTTTATACAAGTACTTTACAAAGTATGTTAAAGATTCAAACACGGCGTTAATACAATCTTACTGCGTTTACATTTAAATGTTTGCTATCAACGGTATACAGTGTTTATGAAAAACTGCTGAAAATCTTTCAGCTAACTAAAAGCTAAACGGCTAACTGAATAAAAGAGCACATCGTTGAAAACCCCGAGAACCACGCAGAAGTACTCCGAAATGGGCCAGCAGCACAGAGACAAGCGGCCGTGAGTGTAAAAAAATAAATAAACCAAAGCAAATAATCTTGACTAAACAGACAACACTTATTTTAGGTGTGACTTTTTCATGCCCCGTCCGTTGATAATTTCGCTGCTTACCCTGTCACAACAGGCGCCATCTTCACCAACTCTCTCTAATAACGCCAACAATCGCGAGACTTCCCCCCGTATGGAATTACATTTGGTTCAATAAAAAAGATCGTAAATTTATAAAAACTAAACGTAACTTTTCCACAAACTATCAAAAATATGCCATTACAAAAGAAGAAAAACACAATGAAAATTAAAAAAATTAACTCAGTCGCACAAATTTAACAGGCTCTTCAAATATGCTTCATTCTTTGTAAATGTTTTTCAAAGATTCATTTTCGCTAATCGTGGATTCTGAATGCATTGCTACAGTTTTTTGTTTGGTGTTTTGACACAAACCTCTCGTGGTGGGTGGGCTTAACAGTGATCCACTCTGATTGGATAGTGAGCTTTTGATGGACATATTGGAAAGCTCTCGCGGTGATTAAATCTTGTCGCTACCGCAAAAATTAGGCTTGTTTGAGATGAGCAAAATCTGCGCAGAACAGATCACCGGTGATCACCGCGAGATGCATGCCAGTTAGAAAAGTGTCCGAGTTACATCCACCTTGCTCTGATGTCATGCTGGCGTGTGCCAAAAAACTCTCGCAACGGCGAGGCGGCTGTGTCGGATTGAGCAGTCGAGCGCAGTTGCTCTCCACCGACTGCTCTGTTCAAAAGCATGATGGGAAACGACTGACTGACGACACAGCTTCATGCTCATTGGCTGAGAATGTAAACTGATACATTTTAGCTTTATTCTAAGAATTAGATTACCCATTTATTTATTTTTATTTACATGCGAACTAAACAATAACAAAACATGCCTAGTGAAGTAAAAAATTAGGACATGCATTTATTTTATTTTATTTTTCTCTTTAATTTTTTTTTTTTTTCCTTGTTTTAATTTTCACTTTATTCTATTGTATTATTGTGTGAATTAATAAATCAATCCATTAAAAATATACATGCACACATACATATCTAAATGGTCTGTTTAGCCATTATGCCTCATATTTGTGTGGTTTCATCTGAGAAGTGTCAAGTGTCACATGATGACAAAACAGTGGTATTTGCATGACATCCACTTCGTCTGCGATAAAAAACGTGAACGCGATCTCCTCCATTGCTGACATTTGCAGGTGACAAAACAGTGAGATTCAGGAAGTGTCCAACTTCAAAGGACTTTTTTGGCCCATCCCCTTACTGCAGCCGCCTACTCTCATCTACATTTCAGACGAGGCAAGGCATATCTCAAACAAGCCTATTATTTTTCACAGACAAAGTGAAAGAAATTTCTTTTAAGCTCATACACAGGTTCTACCATGTAAAGAAGTTTATACAAAGATTTAAATCTGACATTGATCTTACATGCTCTTTTTGTTCGAGTTCTGAAGAAACTGTACACTTATTTTGGTCATGTCACTACACTCAGAAACTTTGGGATGATATTGGTGTGTTTGTCAAGTTTAAGATTTTGCCAGGCTTTGCAGTACATATGAAAAACATTATATTTGGGTATTATTACTCTGACCCCACAAACGAAAATATCAGTTTTGTTATTAATTTAAAATTTTCCTAAACAAATTTCACATTAACAAATGCAAATTCTCCAACTGTAAATCTGTCTTCTCTGTTTTCTTAAAGGAAATGGAAAACTATTTGAATGTAATCTCAGTATCTACTAATAAGAAAGCTATAAGGACTGTTAGAATGCATGGGAGGCGGACGTACTAACAAGGAGGCTAAATGGCTAAAGCCATTAGTGCATCTCTTGAGATCAGGGAGTGAGGTTTACCTGCACAGTACTACTCGCTAGCCTACGTTACATAAAGAGCTCTCAGGAGAGACACGGAGCAGTATCGTCTTCCTCCTCCAATTGTCCTTCAAGGCAGCTTGAAGTAAGCTTGTGTTATTGAAGTAACCAATAACATACAAGCTTTTCATGTTACAGTGTGCAAGTTTGTTCTGGGTTATTATTGTCATTCAGTAACACAAGCTTACTTCAAGCTGCCTTGAAGGACAAGAGCTCACCTTTACAGACTGAGACGATTGAAGGTCAAATATTATTTACATATTTAGTAATACAAATCAGTGCGAGAGCTTTCCAATATGCGCACCACTGAGTGGAGTCTGTACTTCCAGTTCAGAGAGCACCTGTCCATCAAAAGCTCACTATCCAATCATAGTAGATCACTGTTAATCCCGCCACCATGAGAAGTTTGTGTCAAAACCAAACGAAAAACTGTGAAAGCGTAAGCGAAATCTGTGGCAATGCATTCAGAATCCATGATTAGTGAAAACAAATCTTTTTCATTAACAAAGAATGAAGCATATTTGAAGAGCCTTTTAATTTTGTGCGAGTTCATTTTTTTTTTCATTTTCATTTTCATTGTGTTTTTCTTCTTTTGTAATGGCATATTTTTGATATTTTCTGAAAAAGTTATGTTCAGTTTTTATAAAGTTTCGTTCATTTTTATTGAAGCAAATGTAATTCCATACCCTCGCTCCGCACCACACTGCAACAGACGAGGGGGAGGGGCAGTGTGAGAAATAATGCAGAATCACAGGCGTGGGAAAGTTCTGAAGTCACGCGAGAACTCACGGTCGCTTGTGATGGGAGCTTATGAGAGCGGGCCCCTTGTTATCGCGAGAGTACGTTGCGGACGGATGCCAGCCAAACGCGTGTGAAAGTTCTCACGATGGTAAGAGACCGCACCTTTACAGCGCGGGCCGTGAGAAAAAGATTTCTTGAAGGAAGGAAGCGCGGGTACTAGGACACATACACCAGGAAATAGGGATCTGACGTGAAGCAGTAAAAAAGTATGTTGTTATTAAAAGTCTTTAAAAGTTAAGAGTATAAATGTTTACCTTTCAATTCCATACATTCCAGTTGTTTGAAATTATAAACCTACACATTATATGTGGTCTAATTAATGCCTATCTGCGACAACAATTAAACTGCTTTCACATCACCAGATGGCAGTATTATTTCACTATTAAACTGCTGTTGTTTCACACTGACTGGAGAAAAAACTAAAATAAAATAAAAAAGTATTTTCGCTCAAAAATTGCTATATTGCGCACATACTTACAAAGAAACTTTATTTACTTAAACGTTACTTTTAAGTAGAAAGTTTAATAATAGAATAACAGTATTTCTTGTAAAGCGTTGGTTTCTCCAATAATCTGTGAAAATTATTTTACAGCTAAAACAATGTTAAGTGTATGACTGAGGTAACATACAGTAGCCTCGACTTTACTGTACTCAACACTGATGGCGTCATTTTCCAAATCCTTCATCACTTGAATTAAGATTATAATAGTTTAATTGTAAAGCAAAGATGCCACAAAATAACACTTACTTTGAGATCATTCTAGGGTTTAATACAGATTTAAAACAATAACAAGAAATAGTTTAGTAGCTATGATACTGTTTTTGAAATCAAATCTTTGCATAGGAAAGGAAACAACATTTAACAATGTCTTGAAAAAAAAAACAGCTGATCTTAAAAAATAAAGCATATGCATGAATCCAAAATAGTAAATAAAACAGTTATGGATAAGCATGTCCCGTAAACTCCTAAAACATTGTTGTCTCATATTTTAGAGCAGTCACTGCAATTTATGAAATAAATCAATACAATCTGTATGAGTGTGTGTGAAAAAAAAACAATCAGATGTAACCCCCTTTGTAATTGTTAACAGTTTCATAAGTAACTAATTTAATTACACATTTATATCAGTAACAGTAACTAATTACAATTACATTTATTTTGTAATTACATTATGTAAATTATGTCCCCAACACTTCATAAGTAGCCTACCATCAAAAGTACCAGGTTCTTTATTGGAAAAGACTAGAATATGACAGATCTTTTAATATTACACAACAATGTTATTTTAGTATAACTGGCATACTGTACTATACTAATATTTGTAATACATTTTAAAATTTTCCATTTTCTTTGGTAATTTAGTTGAGTGTGCAGAGGGGCATTATAACTACATATGGCTTTTAGTAATAATTAGTAATGCTTATTTCAGTTTAAGTTATTTTAGAACATCAAGATAAATTAGATAAAAATTTAGAAATGTTTCCTTTGCAACTACATGAAAAAAAGCTGAAGTTATCATCAAGCTATTATTGATAACACACACAGTGCCCTAATATTGGCACCTCTTTCATTTACAAATATATTTTACATGGTGAAACTAATTGATCTGTTCAAATTCAAACATGTCTATTTAGGATTAACCCAGTTTTTAGCAATAAATAGCCATGTTTTCTAATCAGAAGGTTGCCATATGATCTACACAAGAAGCAAGTCATGATCATCATCCCATTAAACAGGGATTTGAAGCCAGGTTGGCCTGCAAGAAGAGTACAGTAGGATAATATGCTACTTACGTAATTGTGTGTTTTGCCCTCAATTAAATCAACAGCAATAAGGACATGAGTTCATGAAGTGTTTGAGAACATTTTAATTACTTCATTTTTAATTACTTAACATCAGGAACACGATGTCTCAGATCATTTGACATTAGGATTGCTTATTGTATTATCTTATTAGATGTGATTGCAACATATTTTAGATCTGAAGAATCGTAGTTATTTCACTACATGAGTATTTTTAGTTGTTTGTAACATGCTGGTTTACGTCATAAAGTTGATTCTAGCTACTGTAACTGTTATCGATGTTGGACTCAGCAGGACTTCTAAAGCCTTGAGGAATAACAAGCTTTCTTTTTTTATTTTGATCTTATCATGATGTCACTGACTCAGCATTCCCAAGGTAGGAGTATGAGCAAACAAGCAGCAACAAGAAATGCTGAGATGGAAATTTTGTATATCACTAATTGTCATTAAAAGCTTGTACCTGAAATTTGGTCTCAAGTTATCTATATATATTTATATATAATGTCTGCTTTATTACTTATAAACTGCCAATAGTAATATGCATGCTAATAAGCAAATTGTTATTAGTAAGAATTGGTCCCTATACTAAAATGCACTAAATAATTAAAGCAAGATTAAAAAATTGTTGCACCACAGTCACTCAAAAGTGTTGAGTTAGCTCCAATAACTTCTATTTAGACTCATATTTAATCATTAGCAATCTTTTATTATTCAGGAAAGCACAACTGACACAGCAGTGTTCATTTAGTACTTAGTAATCTCTATAAATATTGCTGATAGACACCATAGGATAACATGTTCAACCATAAAGATATGGCCGAAGAGGGCAAAGCTGTTCCCCCTCATCTTCATCCTGCTCTGAGTCTGCTTTATTCCAGTTATTATCAATTAATTGATAACTTTAACAACCTCCTTCGCCCTCTGCCATTTCATTGCTTGCTGAAGAAGGCCCTTAAAATAGAGGCATGTCATAAACAGGTTGATAGAAGATGAAACAGATATTGAGACAAAGCTCGAGTTAATTGCCTCAAACCTGCCCACTGGCCATAAAAATTATAATACATCATGAGTTTGTCTGATAACATGCAAGAACATGGGATATGTGACCCATAATCATGCCCTAAGTAGAAGAATCATTAACTATAATAGAGGAAGAGATATAATTGAGGGGAATGTTACATTGCACAAATCAGTAAAAGTGACAAGGATTCTGGGACTTGCGAAATTAAAAAACGATGATTTGCAGTTCACTGTGTTTACATTGAATCAGTAAATGCTCATGCAGATATAAAGATAAATATAAGATATAAACTTGTTATGGTGATAACATGGTAAGAAGTTTTCAGAAAAGACTATTTCTCATTCATAATTCATTTGATTTATAATATTCCACATATTCATCATTTTGTAGTCAATACAAGATGAGAACTTACATTTTATAAAGCAATTTGAATTAAAACCCTAGGAGGGATGATTACAGTTAGGTCACTTTAGTTTTGGACTACACTATTAATAATAGCATTCACACATAAAATACAAATGGCAAAAAAAATCTGATTTATATTTAAATGTTTTATTTGTTTAAAGTATATTTGTATATTTGTTTTAGTATGTATTTGCAGTATTTTCCTGGCTACCAGTATTTCACAGTAATTTTTACTGTAGTGTTTCTATATATAGTATTTAGTAATAAAGTATTTATTATCACAATTAAATATACTGTGGCTTCAACAGGAGCAAGAGAAAATATCCATGTTGTGTATACTGTAAAACCTTGTGTGGATTACTGTATATCAACGGCTTCTAGTGATCTACTTTCACAGTCATTTTTACATTAGTATTAGTATATAGTATATTAGTATATTCATCACAATTACATTTTGTAATATACCGTGATTTCAAAGTGAAAATGAACAGAAAATGACAGAGATTTAGAGATTTTCCTGCAGAATAACCAATGTCAACTTTAACAATATTAATTCCTCATTGTTTAAACAACATTATATTATTTCTGTACTATACAGTAAAAATTTCTACAATATTATCATCAGACTTCAAAGTCAATCTTTATTTCTCAATGTAACAGTGCAACTGGTTGTGTTTTTTTTACCCTGTTAAAATTCTGAAAGCATCAGGCAATTTATTGCAAGAAATAACTGTTTAATATTGTAAAATCATCGCAATATTTTACAGCATATAAAGGCCCGTGTTAAATAAAGCTTACATAAATAAAATGGAAACAGTAAAACAGAGGATAATGTGCAGATCAGAGCTGAAATCAGATTTAAAACATTTTATGTTAGACTTTGTGTATTAGCTTGCATTTATTTCCACATAGAGGTATTAAAAATAAAAGTATTTTTCACATTGATGCAAATAAAAGAACAATCATAAAATCTCATAATATGTAACATAAGATTGCATATTTAACAATAACATTGAAAATATCCTGTACAAAATAGCATCTCTGTATAAAAATTTCAATATACAAAGCAAAATAAATGTAAGTCTTTTAAAAATAATAATAATAATTATATATTTGTTTCCTCTTGCTCTAAAGTCCACTGATAACCTGTCAACTCCAGGTGTTAAACCAGTTTGAGTTGGATATGTCCGGTAATAACCTATAATTCTCCGTTTATCTCTAAAAAGAGGTTGCCTTCAGGATTTCACAACTGTCTGATGTTTTCTTGGCCTCCTTGATCTCAGCGTTCTTTGTCGGATTGTCAAACATTTCAATTACATTATCTTTATTTTCTTGTGTTCCTGTCTCTTTGACTTCTTCCGTGACATTGCAGCACTTGCAGCAACAGCAGCAGCGAGCAGCCATTATGGTAACTACTCTATCCCATGGTTCCAGAGAGTGAGCCCATTGAGGAAGAAAGTCCCAAGAACGAAGAACAGAAGGAAGCCACTGGGGTTTGTGCTTCTGTAGAAGGTTAACAATGATAACCAAGATCAGAATGGCCACTATGGGAACAAGAACTCCCACAAGTACCTGCCAGCCCGCCAAAGACAGGCCAAAGACCACTAGAGGGAAAATGAAGAAGCAGACGATGATGTACAAGCCCGAAAACCAACGGTATTGAGCTGTTAGTAGACCAAGAGCCTTTGCCATTCGAATGGGAAGACGTGTGAAAGGGATTGGGTACCACAGCACAATCCCAGAGAGGTTGAAGAAGAGATGAACCAAGGCGATCTAATGGAGAGAAGAGTTACGCCATTAGGACATCTGGGTGTGTGAGTGTGATTATGAACACATTTGAATATATTTGCATGCCATGCAAACCTGTAATGAATTTCCAAGCTTTTCTGCTGGACTAGCCATGGCAGCTAATATTGCAGTAGTAGTTGTTCCAATATTGGATCCAAGGGAAAGAGGATATGCCCTCTCAAGTTTTATAACACCAATACCTGAGACCAAAAATAAAACTAGCTTTGTTAGTTTGTAGGTGCATTGTTGAATAGTTAAATACACCCAAATGTTCTTAGGTGAAAATTTTCCACTAATATATTTCTATTAATATATTTTACATTAATATACAAAACATGTACCGGTATGAAATATGAAGCTGTTCTGCACTTGTTGGCACATCCATGAGTATACAGTAGATAATTAGCTAGGGTTATTAACTAAAATTAAAATTATTAAAAAAAATTTTACTTTGAAATATGAACTTTAAGTACTAAATTCATTAAAATTAAAATAGTTTAAACTTAAACTATAATTTAAAAAAATCTTAAAAGTTAAAATAAATTTGACAATTTTTAATGTATGTGAATTGGACTAGAAATCAACACATTGGTTTCACTTTATTGTAAGGTGTCCTTCAGGTGGATAATACATTTAAGTACAATGTAATATTAATTAACTACATGTACATACTATATGGGTAGGGTTAGGATTAGGGTTTGGTTTAGGGCTACTTGCTATGTAATTACGCATAACTGGTTGTAATTCTATTACGTATGTGTAGTATGTGTAACAAGGACACCTTAAAATAAAGTGTTACCGATAATTCCAAACATAAAAACAGGAGGGTGAGTAAATAATGCCAAACTTTGACAAATGGTTGCACTGACCAACAAGAGGAGTTATAGCCGAGGTAAAGACAGAACTGCTCTGGACAATAAATGTCATTCCTGCTCCAACCACAATCGCAATGTATCCAGTCAGCCATGCAAATGGAAATGGAAAATCTGTGCATACAAAAAACAAACAAAGATATATTTATATATTTGTTTCTACCAGCCAACACAAAATATAGTGTAGTCAAATTGAAATACCAGCTTTACTAATTTTGCTTATTTTAACAGGAGATAGCTTCTGGTTCTAAAATATCTCAAGGATGCTGACCAGTGTTCATTATCTTGTTGATGACAACAGCAACCTGGCCCTTGAGCATCGAGTTGAGCAATTTCACAATTAAAATGAGGCAAGTGCACAGGATGAGCAGAGAACAAGCCAGTAGAATCAGACCCACCGCCAGGTCAGAAAGGTTTGTGCTCACAAAGATGTGATTGCCTAGAATAGAGAGAGAGACCACAGCTTGTTTAGTCTCTATTAGCATAATTATTGTTGGATTATCAGTATCTATGAAACCGGGTGTCGTTTTAAACTCACATTTTTTGATGTTAATAACTTCTGTAACATTCTTCAATTCCCAACAAGGGAAGTTGCTGCAGTTTGACATTGTCACATTCTGGACAGTCTAGAAAAAAAAAAAAAATGTTTTTGTCAGTTGTCAGAAATATCAGAAAATCACAGTAGTTTGGCAGATGTTTGCAAAATATAATGTGTTTTTTTTTCCGCTTCCATCTGAAATCCGTTAGTGTAATTACCGTGTTTGAGAATGTCTGGCACCAGACCTTGATGAGAGATTTGTTTTTGGCTTCAGGGTCTCCAAGTGCAATGCCGCTTATCACAGACTCATCCAGCTTTTAAAAAAATATGTTTAAAGTATTAATTATTCATATTTATACTTCTAACATAGTTTGTAATTTTAAGTATTTGTAAGTTTAGTCATTTTTAGATTACTAATCTATCTTGCTCTTTGCATTCCTTGTAACTTTGTACTTTATAGAAGGGCAATATAAGTGTTTGTGTGGGGTAATTCACTCTTTCTGTCCTGTTGTTAATGTACACTTCTTTCAACTTACCGACAGAACACACACACACACACACACACACACACACATGCTCATACATACCTCAATGATAGATTCGGTGAGTGGGTCAGTGATAACATTCAGAAGGGCTGGTGCATTTTCTCCACTCTGGATATTAAATGATTTGACTATGAGATCTGTGAGCTTCACCAGGTAACCTGTGGCTACTTCCAGTGGCAAAAGCACCAGGACAGAAAGCCAGTTAAAGAAATCATGCACGGTGGCTCCCGCAAATGCCCTGGACAAAGAGTCATATCTCAATTAAATCTCAATTTTAGTAAATTTCTCTCTGAAGCAAGAAATCTGTTCCTGGTTCAAGTAATGTTCTGTTCGTACATTAGGAAGTTAATATTAAAGCCTTATCCTTACCTGCGGAACTTGTTCCTGTCGCCAACTTGTGTCATGGCTACAAAAGTATTTGTCACTGACGTGCCGATGTTAGTCCCCATAATAATAGGAACAGCAGTTGAGACCTCCAGCACTGTTGAGGAGTATACATTTATTAAAAGTGGAATTTACTACATCAAGATTTGATTTGATTATGATTTTGTACCAAATATTGACATCAAGTCTGCGATCCAGTTTTAATAAAATCTTGTCCATCAGTTCTATTCAAATATTTTGCTACAAAAATAGGCTTCAGAACCAAATGTAACAGAAAGGGCAATTTGTGTCAGGTGGAGTTTTACAGCTGACAATCTGAAGTCAGTTATGAAATACTGATAACAATTTATCAACCAATTCTCACTATTAACTAGCATACCCATTATAAACATATTGGATGTTTATTAGTACTCATAAAGCACATATACAACGTGACCATATTCTACATGCCTAATCCCAATACTTAAGCCTAACAACTACCTTTGTTACTATTAATAAGCTGCAAATTAGTTTATTGAGGCAAATGTCATAGTAAATGAATTGTTAAAAGTGAGAATTTGACCTTATAAAATAAAGTGTTACCAAAATACTCTTTTCATTTTTAGATTGATGCATTAATTCATTCATGTTAACATTTCTAATAAATGTTAATGTCGCCAGGACTGATATCTTGTCATAATTCTGGAGTTTGTTTGTACTCACAACCAGAGGAGACCATGCTGACCACAATAGATGAGGAAGTACTGGAGCTCTGGACTAGGAGCGTTACCAGCATCCCGATAACCAGGCCTGCCAAAGGGTTCGATAGCACTGAATTCTCCTGGAAAATGTCCCCTGCTGCTTTACCTGAAAAATAAATAAATAATTCGTTTTTGTTATGCATTACGAATAACAATGAGAATGCACAGAATTCACAGGTTTCGACGTTAACCTGATGCCATAGGAGAACATTTCATATTTTATTGTGAATATTGGGGACTTTTTTAAAAAGCCACCTGTCTGTTCATTTAAAAGGATAATTCACCTAAAAATGAAAATTCTGTCTTTGATTACTGACCATAATGTTGTTCCAAACCTGTATGATTTTCTGTCTTCTGTGAAACATATATATATATATACACACACACACACACACACATACACTCCACAAAATTATAAACGCAACACTTTTGTTTTTGGCCCCTTTTTCATGAGCTAAACTCAAAGATGAGGCATATCATGATGATGATTAGACAGAATGATAATTGCACAGGTGTGTCTTAGGCTGGCTAAAATAAAAGGCCACTCTAAAATGTGCAGTTTTACTCTATTGGGGGGGTCCGGGGGGGGGGGGGGGGGGGGGTCCGAAAACCAGTCAGTATCTTGTGTGACCACCATTTGACTCATGCACTCAGGTACAGATCCTTGCAACATGGGGCCATGCATTATCATGCTCCAACATGAGGTGATGGTCGTGGATGAATGGCACAACAATGGGCCTAAGATCTCGTCACAGTATCTCTGTGCATTCAAAATGCCATCAATTAAATGCACCTGTGTTCATTGTCCATAACATATGCCTGCCCATACCATAATCCCACTGGCACCATGTGCCACTCGATCCACAAAACTGACATTAGCAAACCGCTCACCCACATAACGCCATAAACGCTGTCTGCCATCTGCCCTGTACAGTGAAAACTGGGATTCATCCATGAAGAGAACGCCTCTCCAAAGTGTCAGACAGCATTGAATGTGAGCATTTGCCCACCCTAGTCATTACAATGACGAACTTCAGTCAGGCTGAGACCCCGATGAGGACGACGAGCATGCAGATGAGCTTCCATGAGAAGGTTTCTGACAGTTTGTGCAGAAATTCTTTGGTTATGCAAACCAATTGTTGCAGCAGCTGTCCGGGAGGCTGGTCTCAGATGATCTTGGAGGTGAAGATGCTGGATGTGGAGGTGCTGGGCTGGTGTGGTTACACGTGGTCTGCAGTTGTGAGGCTGGTTGGATGTACTGCCAAATTCTCTGAAATACCTTTGGAGACAGCTTATGGTAGATAAATAAACATTCAGTTCAATGACAGCTCTGGTGGACAGTCCTGCAGTCAGCATGCCAATTGCACTCTCTCTCAATGTCTTGTGACATCTGTGGCATTGTGCTGTGTGATAAAACTGCACATTTTAGAGTTTATTATTATTATTATTATTATTATTGTGGCTAGCCTAAGACACACCTGTGCAATAATCATGCTGTCTAATCATCATCTTGATATGCCACACCGGATTGATTATCACGGCAAAGGAGAAGTGCTCACTAACACAGATTTAGACAGATTTGTGAACAACATTTGAGAGAAATAGGCCTTCTGTGTACATAGAAGTTACATGAGTTCAGCTCATGAAAAATGGGGGCAAAAACAAAAGTGTTGTGTTTTTAATTTTGTTCAGTATATACACTTCTTGTCCATACAGTGGAAGTCAATGTTTGGATACAAACACATCTTCTTTACTGTTCCACAGAAGTAATTCATACAGATCTGGAACACACAAGGCTGTGTAAATGATGACAGAATGTTCATTTCTGAGTGGACTATTCTTTTAATGCACCAAGAAACTAATGCATTCTTTCAATCACTGAAAACTGTACTTTAGTGTGTTATTTAAGTGTTTATTTCAAAATATACCTCCAACAAGCTGGAAAGCTGAGCTGAGGATGTCCAGTGAGCAAACAAACATGTAGAGAAAACCAAGCAGCAGAATCAGCTTTGCTGCTATAGTTAAAACTCTCAAGATCTTCCCTTTAGTGTCCAGATCTAAACAATTAACATACAGAAAGAGAGAAAATTGTGAAGTAGTTAATTATTTATTTAATCTTGTATAGTCTTGAAAAAAAAATAGAAAGAATTGATCATTTAGAGGCCTTAAACATTGTGTATCATATATGATATAGTATAGGGTTTAAAGAGTTAGTTAGTTCTGGTAAGGTCCACCAGGCTTACAAACAAACATTTAGCATACCTGCCCATTTAACTCCTGTGTCCTGCAATTCAGGCATGTCCCAGGGATCATCCTCAATTAGAGCCGCTGTGGAGACAGCAGGGGCCATGGAGAGAGACTTCCTCCTGGGAACTAAGTGAAGACATAAAAGAAAAGAGGCGAACTTCACTAAAACTGGCTAAATTTTGAATTTGATACACAATTTATACAAATACAATTTATACTCAAATATTCACTGTGCCTACCATCAAGTGTTTCTGTTGGCTTCCCCTCAGATTCATCTTCGTGCTTTGGTCGTGGTGCCATTGTCTGCAAAATATAAATATCAGTTATATTACTGTTTTATTAATCCATTTTCAGTTTTGTCGGACTGAGATTGTTATGATTTGTGACATCTTCTCTACTCTACAAATGTAATAGTAATGCTAAAGCCTGTCAGTGATACTACAGTCAGGTTCTATAAAGATAAAGTGATACTACTAATTTCTGTTATGAAATAATTTTATTGGTGTGGAAAAAATAACAAGATATGATACAAAAGATAAATATGTACCATTCATTAAGACATTAAGTATTTCAATAATTCAGAATTCAGACTGTTATCTGAATTTTTTATAATTTATAAGAATTAGGAATTCAATACTTTAACAAATCTGAATTTCAAAATTCAAGATTTAAATATTGTGTTTTGGATTCTAGTTTTTTTGTAAGTAAATGCACAGAATGCAAAGAGCATCACAATAATCGCTTCCTCAGTTGATTTAACTCACATGGTTTTGTATTGATCTCTGTTCTGTGCTAAATAATTTCCACACTGGCTTCAGCGCTGACAATGAACAGAATATGATTGACATTGTGGATTATCTTAGTTATTTGCTATATAAACAAAAATCAAGTGAAGCTTATATGAGCTTTTAAAGAACAGTAAAACAGTTTGCTTAAAAAATTGAGAAGCATTTGTTATTTTCCTAGAAAGAATGACATGACGATGATGATGATGATGATGCTATTGCACAACAGGTTATTTTAGGATACATTTTTTAAGTCTGTTAACATAATCAATAATGAGATCTGTATGCTATAATGTAATGACAATTATAAAGATGATTTGAAATACTATACTATTTTCATGCTTAGTATAAAATGTATAGTCATGTGATGTATTGTACAATGCATTTAACTGCACTTGTAATCTTCACTATTTTAAAGTTTGCTTGTTATGTGTGTGTGTGTGTGTGTATATATATATGAATTACGAATAAATGATATACTTCTGGTATATATATATATATATATATATATATATATATATATATATATATATATATATATATATATATATATATATATATATATATATATATATATATATATCAATATTAAGATTATATTAGATTGTATTTTAACTAATTAATTTAATATTTCAACCTTTTTAAACATCATTTGAATATGTTCTAAAGGCATTTTCACCCACCTGAGATTTAGTTTGGTTGCCTGTGTTGGCTTCTCAAATGCTGTCCAAACTCTTCTGAACACCTTCTGCCACGTGTGTTTTGCTGAGCCCACCTGCCTTTGTGGTCAATACGTGCCTTCTCTATGGTCTGAAGCGTGTTCCCTCTCTAGGTTTTTACTTTCAGACCTCAAATAAAAAAAATCTAAAACTTGAACAGAAGCACTTTTCTTGAAGGAGAACAGTCAGTAAAACATACATGTCCAGGTGATGTGTCTCAGATTCTGCTGTTGTTCATAATGGCTCAGTTCAACTTCTGCTCAGTCAGACACATTTATAGCCCTCCAGCAGATCATTTAGGATTCCCCTGTCCAAGGTTTACCACGTCAGTGATAACACTCGGAAAAGGGAGTGTGTCTGTGTGTGCCCATTCATGTGCATGGTTCAAAGTGTCCGAGTGTGGCATCAGATAATGACTGTGTAAAGGTATCTGTTTTTTTTAAACTATGTGGAAGAACTAATGTGCAACTGTGTGCTGTGATGTGCCATGATGTGCCATGATGTGCCCTGCGTCACGTTTTATTATGTATTTATTACGCTTACATAAAAAAAAATTTAACAAAAGCTGTCACTGGGGCAAAAGAACTTTCAAAAGTATTGTTTAGGTATACTTTAAAAAAACTTGACTTTGATTTGTATATTAACTTAACATACTAAAGTTACTAGTAAAACTGAAATAGAATTATTAAAATTATAGATATGAATCAAAATTACAAAAGCACAGAACAGAATTAATTAAACTTGAATTAAAATGAATATCAAAATATCAAAATAAAATAGAATTTAAAAATTAGTGCTGGCCAATGATTAATTGTGCTTAATCGCATCCAAGTTTTTTGTTTGTACGCATGTAACACATGTAAATGTGTTAATTATGAATATATAAAAACAAACATACAGTATATATTTATATACAGAAAATATCTGCATGTATATATTTATGTTCGTGTAATGTATATTATTTACAGTGGTGGCCAAAATTAATAGGACACTAGTATTTTCAGCAGCTAAAAAAAATTGTTTTAATTCAGTTCTTTCTATCCTGTCTGTAGGAAATATCAGTTTACATTTCCAAACAATTAATTTTGCCATTAATTGTAATAATCCAGTTTTTAAATAAATAAATGTAATGATTAAATGTAATAAATGTAATGATTCCCTCTTTAAGATACACCATTATTTAAAACTCTGGCATTTATTTCAATAGCATAATGTCCTCTGTAGAGGACAAAAATGAACTGATGGTTCTCAGGAGAGAATGTGTGAGGACATATGTATGTGTGTGTGTCTGTGTGTGTGAACCCTGAATCTAGGGCACTGATCAATACATGAACATTCCCGTTGCCCTGCATCTGCACTGGATCACATGACAATCAGTTTCTGAATGAATTAAATCATTATTATAACGGTAGGGGAAACATCTATCCATAAATAAAAAATAAATAAATACAAAAATGCTTGTGGATGCGAGGATGCTGGAGCTGGAGCCTATTCTAGTATCTTGGGTGGATGGACAGTCCATTACAGGGAAATTGGGAAAACTGTCTCCCCTAACACATTTATATATTAAATGTCATATTACGAGATATAATATAGAATATAACAAATAGTTGTTAATGGAACTTGTAATGCAGATGTATTTCTCAGTTTTATCCCCACATCAAAACTCTGTATGAAAGGAAAGTTGACTGCAGAGTTAAACTGCAGTGCTCTCTGCTGGAATAAAAGCACGGGTTACATTAGGATCAAGCCATTTTGTCTTTTGTATTTTTATTTTATTTTATTTTTTTATTTAAGCTAATAAACCATAATGAACAGTAACTTATTTGTGAGAATTCTAAAATTTCTGTGTGAAAGTTTCTTACAGATTTGTGTATTAGACTCTTAATTCAAAGCCCACATTCCTTTATGACAATTAATTATAAAAACAAAGATAGACAGATAGAGAAATATCAGAAATTTTGCATAGTTTATTTCTTTTATGTACCAGTACTTTACTGTATCCACAGAACACGGTGAACTAAAACAACTTTTATAAACCATTACGATTGTAAACCATTTAAATTAAAACAGATTAATCTTACAAAGAAAGTATAGACTAATAAAAAAATTATATCAATGTAAATGTAATTTTTCCAATATTGTTTGTTATCCTGATAATGTAGTCAGTCTACATAGTACTCATACATTGATTTTAAAAAGTTACGAATATAATGAAGATTATTGGATTATACGTTTTAAAAGAAAACAGTTTTTCTGTTCTTGATAATGTCACATTTTTACATTTGTTTCTTGCCAGTTCTTTGTATTTAATTGTGAAATTTACTAGCAGTTACTGCACCAGTTTTCCAGTCTACATACAAACAGACGGACCCTGTGACCTTAAAAGAGACAGAAGAGATACAGTTCTGATCGATCACTACACTGAATAAATGATTTGTCCAGTTTAGACTAATGGAGCCACCAACTGTTTTCAGTCCAGTTATCTTCACTTCTATAACCACCAGTTTTAAATCCACTGATGATGAGACAGAATAGAGTACATCAACTTGAAGTGACATATTTCACTATAATCAATTATCTATGACTGAACTGTGAAAACATCAAGTGCTTTTTAAGTGCACTAAGGTTAATCATTTTAACTGTTATGAGCAACTTTTCTGTCAGGGTATTTATGTTATTGTTTTTGGAGATCAGCAGTCACAGTTACTTAAACCATATCATTTATCATTAGTGATCTAATAATCTATAATCTCATATGCAAAATTAAGTCAGTGGTGCCATTTTCTATATATTCAGCACTGGAAAAACAATGCTTAGCCAGCCTTAAGTCTAGAACCAAAGACCAGACCAAGGCATATTGATGCTCAACTATGATTTGCATTATGGAGCACAAGGTGTCAAAGAAAAGAAAAGAAAAAAAAAGATGTAAAAGAAAAACATATAATATGGCAGAAAAATATAATGATACATAAAAATTTTCTTCTCCTTTTATGGGCCTAGAAAATCATTAATGTGACAAATAACTAGTATGACTCAGAGATATTTAGTATTATTTACATTTATATATTATTATAGTATTTATTAATATTTTAAATGTGATTTTTGTTCTTTTTTTCAGTAATTAAAAATGTATACGTTTAAAATTAAAATTTAATTAATTTTATTTAGATTTTTTTAATTCAACTTTATTCAAATGACTACTTTCACTTATTTTTAATAGTTTCTTGAATAATTGTGCTTGTATTTTCTGTATCACACTATGTCATCTCACTCAAAGAAAAACAAAATAGCTACTCATATACACAAGGTACAGGCAAAATGGTTTTGTCAACATTGTTTAAGGTTTATAAGACAATTAAATAGATAGGGCTGAAAATCAGCTTAAAACCCAACATGTAAATTTTATTCATTCATAATCAAATGTGAGTAAGGGACTGTCTGAAGGTAAATGTGAACTGGATCTATGACATGTGTTCTTAGGTTACATGTGATGTACACTACCAGTCAAAATATTTCATGTTTTTTTTAAAGAATTATCTTCTGCTCATCAAGCCTCCATGTAATATTGTGAAATAGTTTTACTATTTAAAATAACTGCTTTCTATTTAAATATAGTGTAAAATGTAATAAATTCCCGTGATTCAGTCTTCATTGTGTCAAAATAAATTAAAATAGAGAACAGTTATTTTAAATAATTAGAAAAATATTTCAACGCTTTACTGTTTTTGCAGTATTTTGGATCAAATAAATGCAGGCTTGGGGAGCAGAAGAGAATTCTTTAAAAAAATGTTACTGTTAGTAAGTGTGGTTGATAAGACTGATATGTACAGTAGACTACATTCACTTACAAAAAAATGTGATTGTGAATTAGTTAATATATAGTTTAAGGCTTTAAAATGTTATTTATATTTTGAGGAATTAGTTGTAGAATAAGTTGTAGAGTCATTTGTTGCTATTCCATGTCAAACCGCATGGCGGCACTAAAAGCTGGTTACTCATGAACTCCTGCAGCACCGTCGAGGAAGAAGGTTCCAGTGGATTTGACATTTAAGCGTGAGTCGCGTCCTTTCTTTTACTGTCTATGGTCGCGTCGCGTGACTGGATAGCGACTGTACTGCAGCCAAAGACGTCGGAGGCACAATGTCCCAGGCCCAGCAGTCTCCAGCCGACCCTGAACGACCAGGAAACTCAGTCGTGGTGTGTTCGGTAACAAGCATCACGTAACAAGACAGAAAATGATAAAGTGATGTTGCCAGGTCACTGTAATGCTGAATGAAGCTGGTCTCTGTAGTCTAACAAATACAGTAGACCTCATTATCCATGAATGCATGCTACATCTCATCTGTCTTACTGGTTTTGGAAATTTGTCATTGTGATATTTTTGAGGGGTTTATAATGCAAAACATTTTTTTAGCCCAGTCGTCATAATAAATAATAATAATAATGGAAATATTTTGTTTATTTATTTGTTTGTTTGTGTGTGTGTAGGGTCCCGTAGGAATCGACTACATCCCCACAGAGGAGGAGAGGAGAGTGTTCAGGGAGTGTAATCAGGAAAGCTTCTGGTACAGATGTGAGTGGATGGCAAGTGCTTATTTTCATCATCTCGCTTGTGGTTTTATTGATATCATGAGTGAATTATTTCTCTACGTTCCTACAGCTCTCCCTATATCTGCCATCAGCATGGCCTTCACTCAGTTCCTTATCTCCAGAGGTGGGTTTATACTTTACGCATAGGATAATATATATTTCAAATAAATGCTGTTCTGAAAAATAAATAAATAAATAAAATACCAGTTTTCACACACACACACACACACACACACACACACACACACAATCAACAGCACAAATCAACACTGATAATTATAAGAAATATTTAGCATGATTTCTGAAGGAGCATGTGACGTTAAAGATGAGTAATGGGACCTAAAATACAAAACCGTTAGATTTCGCAATATTACTCTTTCATTGTATTTTTATTTAAATAAATGAATGTGACTTTGGAAGAGCCTAATTGACAAAAAAATTAAAATTATAATAATAATAATAATCATACAGACTCCAAACTTTTAAACAGTAGTGTCAATATTTTGATCTGTTTGTTTTAGGTGCTCTTGCAGCCTCCGGTAGATTTGGATCTTTGCCCAAAGTTGCTTGTGAGTACAATTTAATCTTACTGAGATGAATAATTGATAGACAGAATATTAAAAGTATGTATTAATGTGTTAAATATGTGTTAGTTGCTGGTGTTTGTGGCTACTTGGGAGGGAAGATGTCATACATGAGGACATGCCAGGAGAAATTTAAGAGCTTGGAGAATTCTCCACTGGGGGAGGCGCTGAGACTGAGACAGCGGCACCAACCACCAGTGTGAGCACCTCATCAGCTACACGAACATGCAGCATTTAACGGTGTAGTGTGCCATTTCTGGGCCACTAGCATTCACAAAATCTCAAAGGATTCATGTTTCACAGAGAACATTTTGAAATCTTTTTTTTTTTTTTTTTTTTTTTTATAAACTGTGGTCAAAATGGTTGTCAAAACTGTTTGGTAACTAACATTGCATGTCTCTACCTGCAAAAAGATTTTTCCCACATCTTTTTTCATAATATATATATATTTTTATTTTTTTATTTTACATATTTCAGGTTTACCCATAAACACCCAGAAATGAGTGATCCAAACAAAGCTGAATTTGAGCCGACCTTTCAACTTGATGATCAGAGGAATCAGTCTTTTTACATTGACCCTATGTCCTCAGCAGCTCAGTATGACACTCAAATTACCGGTAAGTTAACTCATTCCCTGCCAGCGTTTTTGAAAAAAAAAGAAAAAAGTTGCCAGCCACCGTCAGTATTTTTGATCACTTGCACTAAAATTTCATGACCCCGTAATATTTTGTTGTATTCATATTGGAACATGCAATACATCAAAATAAAGAACAGAGCCTCAACTATTATACAAACAAACAAAAAAAAAAACATATTTTTTGTCAACACTTGGTTTTTTTGTTTTTTTTTAAGCTGAGAAATTTTGAGCAAAAGCTAAGAAAATAAATTTTTTATCAAATACTATATCTGGATCATATTCAGTACAATGATCAGTGAAAAGATGCATTAGATGGCTGCATGTACATCTGCTGACATACAGAGCTCATTTCTGCATCTTTCTTGTTTGTGTTTTTGATCAGAAAATTCTGGACTCATTCTGGAGATGCGTAATAGTGTCCCCCGGCATATAACAATGAGAACGCAGAAACCCAGAAAATTCTGGGTTTGGCGGGAAATGAGCTAAAAGTGCTTTCATCTGCATCATAATGGTTAAAATGATAATCACAACTACTTTGCTCAAAAATTATCACAACTATTAATCATAATTGCTCTCATTTGAGAAATTTCTGACATTTCATCAAAATTTCTTCAGTGTTTATTTTACCTCGTCTAGTTTTCTAATTTATCATGTTTCTACACACTCTCTACATTATGAATTAGTAAAGGATAGTTCATCCAAAAAATGAAAATTCTGTCATTAATTAATCACCCTCATGTTGTTCCAAACGCATAAGACCTCCGTTCATCTTCAGAACACAAATTAAGATATTTTTACAACATGAGGGTGAGTAATTAATGACAGAATTTTCATTCTTGGTTTAACTATCCCTTTAAGAAGCCTCTCTCAAAACCTGACAGTGAAATTCCTAATATAAATTCCAAATAATGTCTTCTTTTTATTTCTTTTGTTTTTTTTGTAACAAAAAGATATTTATTTTTAGCATTTTACTGAGATTAATGTTTGGTAATATTAATCTGTCCCTGAGAAGGCAGCAAGTGGCGATGTCTTAAAGGATACAGACATCTGTATAGCTTTAATTTGAGCAGAATCTTTTTACTCTGAATATTAAAAGAGTAGTTCATATTAAAATGTTACTTACGCAATTAATTGCCAATTGTTAATCAACATCCCTCCAATCCAGCAGAACCAATGAACGTTGAGGAGGATGTACAGAAGAAGCACATTCTGTATGAGGAGCTTCGGAGTAAGAACAGGGAAAACTATGACAAACCAGAGCCACTGTTGAAGCCTTCACCTGAGACCATCCCAGCCAAGAGAGGTGACACCTGACAATCTACTAACCCTCGTCATTTTTTATGTTCTCTAAACTAAAAAACACCAATGTAGAAAATAAAATGCCACACGTTCTTCAGAAATCATTCTAATATGCTGATTTAGTCTGCAAGAAACATTTCTTATTATTATCAATGTTAATATTTGAGCTTAATATTTTAATGGAAACTTTTGTTTTTTAGGATTCTCTGAGTAAGAAGATCAAAAATGAATCTTTTTTAACATTTTAATATATGTTTTTACTGTCATATTGAACATTTTCATCAACTTGCTAAATCTGAGGTTATGTAAGATTAGCTGTATCAAATTATTTTCCGTACTCTGTATTTCTGTAAGTCAGAGTTGTGTTTACATATAATAGCTTAGAAAACTTTTTTATAGTCTTAATATTATTATTTATACACATTTCTTTTATTTGCAAACAGGGAAGAAGAATAAATACGGAGACACATGGGAGGAATGAGAGCTGCTTCAACACTGTTTTACTGTCTAGAACTGTCTTTTATGATACAAATGTCTAACTATATCTGACAAATGTCAGTCATTGACTGTACCTGTTTAATTTAATTAAAGACCATTTTTATTTTAAAACTGTGTGCAGCTTAAAGGGATATCTCACCTTCAGTTGCTGGTTTCCATTGACATTTTAATAGTGTGTTGAGAAAAGAAAACAAAAAAACACTACACAAGACAATGGAGACCAGCTGAAGGTGAACTATAATTTAAATACATTATCTAATAATAGCAGATTTGCTATAGAAAGATTGGTGCTTTTGCACTCACTGAACTGGTCCCAAAGCTCCATTAGCACTGCAGTCCAGTTGCTAGCATTTTGAGAGTTTTAGCACATCATTACTGTCTACAAAACTGTATGAAGTTTGTCTCTTTTTTTTTTGTCTTTTTTTTTGTCATTTCATTAAAATCATTTAGGTAGCAGCACATTTGTTTCAAGAATGAGTTGTCATCTTAATACTTGAGATTCATAAACTCATAATCAGAAGTATGAGCAATTATTAGCAGATACAGTTTTGATAAAACTGACTAAACCACAATAATTATGGTAAAATACTTTGACATTAAACCCTTGGAATTTAAACAGACATCACAATATATAGTAGGCATACAATAATCAGAATTGAAAAAAATAAAAGAAACACAAAAATCAAGTTGAGCATATTTTATTTCTGTACAGACATTGTGCATAAATACACTGAAATATTTTTTTTGAAAAATAAAAACGATGTCCCAGGGATTTGGGATGACATCAGACGAGAGATAATTGTAATTTCAGTAATAATATCGGTAATCACACACACACATACACACTTCATAAATTTCAAGTTTTGAGGTCTAATAGGACCAATTGTCTTAAGAGTACTGGGATATGTAACTGTTTTATTAACCTACAATTGGATACATTTACACAAATATAGTCCACTAAGAGAAAATGCCTGCATAGGACACCTGACCCAAGATTGAATCAATAATGAAAAAAAAAAAAGAGAAAAATATTAAATAAAAAAAATCTCTCTGCCCTGGAAAAACCCCAATATTTTTGGGTTCAAATATATATATATATATTCAAAGATAAAGTTCTGTTTATACATATATATATATATATATATAAACATTACTTTTTTTAGACCCCCAATAATTTGTTTTAATGAACTGTTTAACCAAACAAACCTGTAAGTGTCGATTTGTCTCACTTGTGAACCAAACGACAAATAAAATGTCTCGGGACAGACAGAAATAATCACCCACACTCACACAAATCAAGAAACAAACATTTGCTGCTCTTCTTTTTAAACTGAGCAAGTAAACAAGGATAAAAAGTACTCAAAAACATCAAAACAAATCTAATCTGTGCTGCATCACTACCCAGAGGTGCACCTGGACCACACCAGGTCCGTGACTTCAACTAGACTCCAACGTCCCGTCAGAGCACAGATGGTGCGTGGCACAGTCAGTGTTTGATTGTCTTTGTATATAGATGATCATTTGTGAGAAGGAGAGATGGGGAACTATGTATTGTGCATTGACCATGTCCATTTGGCTCTCAGCTAACTGAAAATCTGTTATTCATTCGTAACGTCCATCTTTTTTTTTATTAATACAATAAAAGGGTTTAATTCTACAGTTGTCACATCTTCAAGCCATTCTGCACTGATCCGTTCCACAGTGTCGGGAACAGAAAGTCACTTAGCTAGTGCACACTGTGCAGTCTCTGTGATCTTATTGACATATAGTAGAAGTTCCAGATTGGAGCTACAGAAGTTACTTCCCGTGGCCCCCTTGCAGACTCCGTGTAGTCATGTGACAGTTAAAGTCTCTCTTTGTGTATTCATGCACTTGCGAAACCAGAACAGTCTGTGCGAACAGTATATGTGTGTTTGTGTGTGTGGGTCGTAAACAGTGCTTTCTTGTGAGGAGTGCTGTGAGTGGCGCTCAGACGTGAGGTGAGTCTCTTGCTCAGAGTGTGGAGGGAAAAAGGATGAGGCCACATGATAAGACCATGACAGTACCGGAGAAAGGCACCTCAGGAAGACCACGGCGGAAGGATGAGCTGTAGCCCGCCACTGCTAATCCGGCCTGAAGATGGGAATCTTGGGTAGAAACTCTATTAGGATTACCTAGAAAAAGGACAGCGAACGGTTTATTGTATTTGAAACGGTCACTGTGCAATTAGATTAGGGTGGGTTCGAAGTTGGCTTACATATTCCATCATGTTGTTCGTGTCACACTTCCTTTTGCTGAGCCTCCAATGCAAACACAACTAAATGAACAGAGGGCATGTAGTAAAATTAGCACCAGACAGGAAAATACAAACAAGCAAGCAACCTTGAAAATACCTTGTGATACAATCTGCTGTTTTCCCACTCCAGTAACTTCTCTATGGATCTGCGTGTCTATAGGTGAAAAAAGACATATTATTCAGTATGTGATAAGTAAAATCACTAGAAAAGAGTGTTTAATTTATGTCCTTTATTGTGCATTACTGTAAGATTTTATAGATCTCATATGATCACCATGGCTTCATTTATTTGATCAAAAATTTTGTAAAAACAGCAATATTGTGAAATATTATTCAATTAAAATTTAATTTGTATAATATAGTTTATTCTTGTGATGGCAATGCTGAATTTGTAAATACAGTTTTCGTGTTGCTTTATCCTTTAGAAGACATTTTAATATGCTGATTTGGTGCATAAGGAATATTTATGATTAATATCACAGTTGAAAACAACTGTTCTGTTCTGTTTTAAAAGAACAGCAATTGTTTGAATTAGAAATAGAAATGATTTGTAAGACTGTAATTAAATATAATCAGTCACGTTTGATGATTTCTTAAAAAAAAAAAACTAGTGTTACTAGTGTTTATTGCATTCTTAATATTTTTTTTTCATAGTATGTGTACATTATGTATATAGAAATACACACCCATGCATGTATAAATGTTATGTTTATATAATATAAACCATATGAATATAAATACATGTACATTTTTACATACATACATATATATACACACACACAGACAACAGGAAAAAATAAAAGTAAGGCACACTATGTGTTTAAATGTAAAGTTTGTCTTTCTGTTAAAGCACTTGTTAATTCTTCTGAATTAAAACAGTTATTCAAACTGCAAAACTGTCTGTATTAAATGCAAAAATTACATCCCTATCCCTAACCCACAGATTTCCACAGTAGATGCATTTTTTCAAACCCTGACAACATGCCATAAATGAAAGCAATGAATGATAAAGCTAAACTTCTATGAAGCAAGGAGCCTTCCTTGAAGTGACTCTGAACACACTCACCCTCTTGCTCAGACAGATGACCGGCCACAGACTAAAGCCCAGAGTACAGCAACAGCACAGACAGCCACACAGCAGCCAGCGCACGTTCACTGGGAGAGCCTTCCTCACACAGCTGTTCACACGGTTTATGCTGGCTTTAAACTCCTCTGGTGCGACCTGCCAATGAACAAATGAAGCAGGATGTATATGACCTCAGAATTACATGTGCTACTCCCCACATTGGGTAACACCACTGATCTATATATATATTATAGATCAGTGGGTAACACACACTTTTTTGGAGCTTGACAACCAGTTACCATGAAAAAGAGTAGCTTGAACATTCTGCTAAACATCTCATTTCATATTCCACAAAAATTTGGGGTGAATAATTTCTTTAAGCATTACATAAAGTAACAGCATTAACATAATTACTTCCTTTCGTTCCTGATTGCCAGCAACAACGCTTTTCACTTCTCATTGTGAGAAGTTTATTACTTCTACAATGAATAATTGTGCATTTAATAGTAATTTCTTGAGAGGGAAAAGCCAAAAAATTACACTTACCTTTCCTGTAAGGGCTGAGGGAAATTCAGACTCAAATTTATTGCTCAGTCCAAACCTGCAGGGAAGAAAAAACGGTTTTGATTTTTGTTTTGATTAAACTGTTTGTCCACAAAGGCATACGTAGATTTACTGTATATCTACTTTGATAATTTATTTACTAAAATTAATTGTAATATACAAGACCAGGGGATGGAAGGGAGTGCTGTGTAAAAGTTTAAAGAAAAACGGTGTTAGAAAATATTAAAATAAATACATAAATCATATTTGATTAAAATAATACAAATTCATAAGTAAACAAATTAGTAAATACATTATAATTATAACAGTGCAGTACTGTCATTTAAAATATATGGATATATATGGAACATATTTAGTTTCTGTTAAGCTACACTGCTTAATATTTAAACATTTTAGATTTTATAATATTCATTTTTCAAAGTCTTTATACCAGAAGCTATATAGATGCCTTTAAATTTTTAGTATCCCATGCACAAATCATATTTGAGGATCTGTGGTATCTAAAATAAAAAACCTGGCACCAGAAAACAAAAATTAAAGTTTCAAAACTTACTTTCTTCTGTGTAACACACACACACACACACACAAAATGTCAGCCTCAGTCACCATTTTCTTCACAGCATGGAGAAAAATGTAAACGATGACTGAGGCTGTCAAAAAGAAAGTCACAGGTTTGGAACAACGAGAGGGTGAGAAACTGATCACAGGGCTTTCATTTTTGGGTGAACTATCTCTATAAATGTACATACGTATATAAGCTGCCCTGACAAAACCGAGTTGACTGCCTTTTAGACAGCATTTATTAGCTTTGTATGAACAACTGAAGATTTCAGTGCTTTCTAGGTTGTTAAACTATGAGTCTAGGACACTAGCAATATTTTCTTGGTTGTTGTAAATGACTTAGCATGTGTCCTGCGTTTCTAAACGAGCACTGTGCTCCTAACGGCTTTGGTTAGATTAATAGTGGTTGATGATCTATGTAGGAACAGATCCAGAGCTGCCGGTGTCTTACACAGTGACGTGCCCGGATCCGCGCACTACCACCGGGTCCGGAGCGTATTTGAGCAGCTGCTCCTCCGCGGCCCTGTCCTCGTCCTCTTCTTCCTCTTCCTCGTAAATCTCATCAAAGTCCTCCATCATCGCCCCCCGCCTCGGCCTCTTTGCTTCCCGAAAGAAGCGCCGAGAAAGACCGTGTTTCGCTCAAGTTAAGCAAATATTGGCAATAACGTAAATCGCACGGCCGAGAAGAGAAAAGACGGCACAGAAATATGGAGCAAAACATCAACATCCGCCGACAATCTCGTGCGGGTTGATCTCGGGATACATCGCGAGAGTATGTAAATCAAATTCACAATCATTGGGGCTTTCTCCCTTTTTTTCCTGTTTATGGCTTTCTCATCTCCAAATACGACCATATACCGGGGTACGACCATAAAGTCATTCCTGCCGCAGCAGTGGGAAATAATATATTTTCAGGAGCTAGTACCATAATTCAAAACTGTACTACTTTATTAGATACATTAAAGTAAATATAATCAACCAAGCTTTTTAATAAAATATTTCATTAAACAAATACTATTGTTTTTAAATACACATAACTTGCCAAGAAACAAAAACGCTCTAAATTGATCAAAAATGACAGTAAATACTGATAATTTTATTCAGCAATTTTTTTTCTAAATGGATCAAAGGTAATGGTAAATTAAAATAACTGCTGAACCTAACCTATGAATTCAGAAAAAAAGTATCACTTCAATAAAAATATTAAGCATTTCTAAAATAATATTGAGAAGAAATATTTAATTACCACTAAATCAGCGCATCAGAAGATTTCTGAAGTATCATGCGACACTAAGACTGGAATAATGGCTGATGAAAACACAGGTATAAGATAAATTTTTCAATCAAATATTTAAATAAATGCAGGCTTGTTGAGTGTAAAAGACTTTAAACAATATGTAAAAAACAGCTAATTTACAAGATATGAAAAGACACAACAAACGTTACCAAATGCTCTTTTTTTAATCCAACAAATCAACATCTACATGGTACAACTGCACTGGAGAAAAACAGCAAAACAAGAACGGAAACATGAAAACAAAAAGGAAGGTAAACTGGATTATAATTTCATATAGCATGATTTGGTTGACAACCAACGCAATGATGATAAGAAAGAAGGAGAGCGGAGAAGACAGACAGGAGTTACTCCATGGCCTCCTGGTTCTCCTGGTCAGCAGATCGCTCCTCGCTGGGCTCCTTGCCCTCTTTGCTCCTCTTGGACTTCTTGTGCTTGTGGCGCCGGTGACTGTCACCCTCCTCGCTGTCATGTCTCCGTCTGCTACTACTGTGACAGAAGAGGACAGGGGCAGAGAAACAAAACAGAGAACTGAATTTAAACCAGACGTACTACATAGAACATGCTTTCTTTTAACACACAACTTATTTTTTCAAAAGTACCTACCTTTTTTTCTGTTTATTTTACCTCACATACTCCGAGATTACTGGACACAGCTACAGTCTTAATGAGCGAGTCATCAAGTTACTCATTCGGTTCAAAACGTCTTATGAATGGGTCATTGAATCATTCACTCAACCAAATCATTCATTCTCTTGAACACTAAAGATATTTTGAACAATGTGGGTAACCAAACAGCTGATGGTCCCCATTGACTTCCATAGTATTTTTTTTTCCCTACAAAATTTTTGTTTTGGGTTGAACTCTCTCTTTATTCAGGAAACAAACATTGCTGTGCCCATTGCTGTTGTTTTGTTTGGAACTAATTTCATTGGCACTCAAGTGCAAAATATATTGCCTGGTATGTCAAAATTTGTGTTCATTCTTATTCATTTTGGTGACTTTTTTTTCTCCAAGACAAATTTGCGACCCTGGTATAATACCTCCGTGATGACTTGTGCCTCCCTTCCTCTTTCTCTCGGTGTCTCCTCTCCCTGTGACGCTCCTCCTTCTCACGGCTCGATCGCTCCCGATGCCTCTCATACCCTCTGTCTCCGTAATCACGGTAAGAACGATACCGCTCTTCGTCACTGCACAATACCAAGTTTAATGAATCATTAAAAACAGAACCAGAGAAACTAGGACTAATTATTTAAACATTGAAAGGGTCAAAGATTTAGTTTTCCTTTGGAATAACATTTACTGATGAGTTTATAAACAATTCTACACTTTCAAACTGAAAAACAGAGTAGATCTGTGTAGTGAAGGAGTGGGCTGGCATCATCGCTCACCTGTTATAAGCCACAGCAGAGGGACTATGGTCTCTCTCATGGACCCTTTCCCTTGGCCTCTCTCTCTCTCGCTCTTTTTCCCTCTCTTTCTCTCGCCGAGGGTAATAGTCCCATTGCTTTGGGTTGTCCATCAAGCCCGGCCAGGGGTTAACGGCTCCTTGCATGGGTGGAGGAAACCCACCTGAAAACGAAACAATCCCCAATGTGCGTGCTACTTAATTGAGCTTAATAAGCCTGGAAAACATTTAAGCGCTTGTGATCTGTACTGAGATCTAAATTAAATGAGTTTTTCAGGAGACAAACAAACTGGGGAGATAGTCACACACTACTCTACCTGTAGGAAAAGGGAATGGAGCAACAGGACGTCCGTCATATCCTCCTGGGTGCCCACTGCTGAATACAACACACAGGCAAAGTGTTTAAGTGCCAATCAAGGGTAACAGAGACATAGTATAACAGAAAAGTACTTTTCAAAAACTGTATGTATTTAAATCTAAATACAGGACCCTAAAAACAAACATTATATTATTACATACACAGTCAAACCAAAAGTTATTCAGACAAATTCAACATTTCTCAAGAAAATTTGTGACCAGGTGTGTTTGTAGCAATACCCAAAAATATCAAAATTAATTTTATTTTATGCCAAAAATCATTAAATATTAAGTAAAGATCTTGTACAATGAATACGTTATTTTATAAATTACCTACAATAAATATATCTAAATTTCATTTTTGATTTTTCATTTGGACAACTTTAAAGGTTATTTTCTCAATATTTGAATTTGTTTGCAACCTCAGAATACCTCAGATATCAGAATTTCAAATAATTGTACTCGGCCGAATATTGTTGATATTGTTGCATATCTGTTGTATGAATATTTTTTTTGGTTTGATTGTAAACACAAATAGTTAATTAAATATGAAAATTATATTAAAAATAATTATTATAATATCTACTTTAATAACATCTCATAGTTGTCAAATATATATATATATATATATATTATATATATATATATATATATATATATATATATATATATATATAAATTATTACAATGATAGCAAAGCTGAATTTTTAGTAGTCATTACTCCATTTTTCAGTGTTCTGCTTAATAGTCTTTCCTATCACTTTTGATCAATTTAACGCATCCTTAATGAATAGAAGTATTAACTTATTTGTAAATACCCGTCCATGTACGCTGATGTTAAAAAACTGATAGTTGAGTACAGAAGCTACACCTACTTGTCCATAGTAGGGATAAGGGAAGGAGGAGGTCCTCCAGTAGGAAGGGGAAAATCTACAGCACAAACAGAAACAAGATTTAAACAGAGACACATCAACAGAAAAAAAAGGGAAATTTTACACAAAGTCAGTCATAAAGTTTGTAGATACAGTAGACAGGTGCTTTGGAAACATTTGAGAGGTTAATCATGTGTTGCTTTTACTATGTTTGTCATGTTATTGCACATTCAACTTACTGGGTGGAGGGACGGTGATGGGCATCCCTGTTAAAAATAAGAGTAAAAAAATACAAAGTAAAAAAATGCTATGAGAAACCACACTGTCAATGGTTTTGAAAGTGATTTTTTTTCATACATTCATTGTGGATTAAAAAAAAATAAAATAAAAAAATGAATAAAATTTGACAGTGGTCAGACTTACGTGGAGGTGGGATCAGAGGTGGAGCCTGACTGACAGGAGGAGGGAGGAATGGAGGAGGTGGCATGTTTGGAGGCAGTGGTCCCGGGGGAAAGAAAGGAGGAGGCATCTTGGTGGGTTCAGCCTCAGAGCTGGGATGTTCCGAAATCACCTACAAGTGTTCAAGTCACATGATTCAGTTCCCAGATGTGTTTCCAACATTTCGGCTTTTCAGTAGAGACTGAGGAGAGCATAAGAGCATGTTATGTGAGTAACCTGGATGTTATTCCCCTCCAGATTGTGGCGACGTCGTCCTTCCACCCTGCTAATGGTGGCAGTCTGTCCGCCAATCACATCTATGGTCCCGGGCGTCTTCCTGCAACAAATACAAACATACAGCTTCATGAAGGTGCACATACATTTCTGTGTTTTTCATCTCTGTATTTCAGATGCATACATAAAAACACACACCTTAGTAGGGCTGGGCAATATGATTATATATCAGATGACATATTTGTGCATCAAGTCTGCTTCGTAATTTACAGTGGAGAACAAATAAGAAACATGTTTGAATTCAGAAATACATATGCAAGATGTATCAGGACAAGCCCAAATGAGGAAGACCGGGTAATTGAGGGGTGTAACACAAGTTTAGTTGGTTACAGTTGCCAGGCAGCCCGGGGTAATTATAGTATTATCCATATACTATTATATTATTTAATAATAGATTGTAATATTAAATATTTGTTTATAATATTTATAATTGTTGCTTGGCAAGTATTTAGTTTTAATTTATATTACAGTTTTTTTTTAGTTCTTTTGAGTTTTTCATCTAATATCTATTTTTTATTTTAATTTAGTTTTGTTTCAGTTAATGCCTTTTTTTTAGTTAAACACCACTGCAGTAAATGTTGTGACTTGCAACATTTGTTTTGAATGCAACTGATCAGTTCGATCATTTTCTCATTTAAAAGTGAAGGGTGTTTGTGCAACACCACTGTGTTTATTACAAATTATCCGCTTTGTATCGATGCAGTTCCAAATTAATAGAGAAAATTTATCAAACATCTAAATATATTTGATATTGATATACATTTAATTCCTAGCTTTGGCTTTTCTTCGTGAGCAGAACAAAAATAGACTGGCAATCTTGTGTCTAAAATGTAAGTTACTCAATACAAGCATTTCTGTACTTTTGTATAAAATCAATATTGCACTCATAAACTATATTGTCATTCCAAATA
The DNA here is from genome assembly GCF_003368295.1 of Carassius auratus. Lineage (NCBI taxonomy): Eukaryota > Metazoa > Chordata > Actinopteri > Cypriniformes > Cyprinidae > Carassius > Carassius auratus. The sequence goes on along the minus strand of NC_039268.1, from coordinate 10,463,100 downwards.
TCAGCAGATATTTTGAAAAGCAACTTTATAACAATTTTATTTAAAATATAAACCATATATAGAGAGAAAGAGAAATGTTGGTCATATAGCCTAGCCCTACCAAAATGTCATTCCCAACTTAGTACAAAAAAACACATAAACCCAATCTAACATAATGCTCTAATGACTACACAGTTTTGCAAAGAAAAACGGTTCAGATTGCTGAGTCTGTTGTCAAAGCAGCAGATTTTTGCATTTTTTTCATAGTGCTTTTTTTGATTAAAACATCACCAACAGAAATAAACGGTGTCAACAATCAATAAAAAAAAAAAGAAAAAGACAATAAATGAAGCCTGTTTAATTTCATATTTAAATGTCTACTCAGGCCTTCTAAAACAAACCACGCCCATGTCACCTCCCACTTACGTATAATAGGACATTTCTTGAGAGGCAGGCCCTGCCCAGTGTGGAGGGGATATCCTATGAGGGCATGGGTAAGGGGAGACAGGCAAAAATGAGTTACTAATCCCCTCTCCCACATGACAGATGCGGGACAAACACTGTACATGCATTCCCAAACATAAAGACTGAGAGAGAACATGTTTACCTCGCTGGGTTGAGACCTGCTTTATACAGGTTAGATGGAGAGGAAAAGTCTGCTTTAGCTGCATGAGCTGCAACTGTGATCTCCTTCTCACTGTTACCTGTGCGACCCTGCTGAACCTGAAAGAAGAAAGAGGTGGAAAAGATCAAATGGTGAACATGAATATATCAACATGCACACCTGACTAATAATTACTCATTTTATTACAACTAACATGATATTATCCGACTGGAATGTAAACGGTTGGGCTTGGAATCAGAAATCTATTCTTATTCAAAACTGATTCCATTTTTTTGCAGATGGTTCGGGATACTTCCAGTAATGGGGATGGTATAAAAACATTAAAAATATGCAAATATACACATATAGTTCAAAAGTGGGTATTTCCAAAGGATCATGGCTGCTAAAAATGTAACATTGCCATCACAGGAATAAATAGTATTTAAAATACTGTATCTTAAAATAGTGATAATATTTTACAATATTACTTTTTTTCAAATAAATGCCGCCTCATTGTGCATAAGAGACTAATTTCAAAACCGTAAAAAAAATTTACCAACCACTGAGCCACAAACTTTTGAACAGTATTGTAACATGATCAATGAAAAGTCAAGAAACAACTTTAGGAGAAGTAAAGTTGTCAGATACAATAAAGCTGAAATGGATTTAATTTTGTCAAAGAAAAATCATTTAAATAAATCTGAAAGAAACTGTATTTTACAATTCTGCTGAAATGCAAAGAATTGTCTTCCAAATATTATAAATCCCTAAGAAATCATTAAAAGACCTGGAATAGTATAATCGGAAGCAGAATTGTACAAATCTTCACCATTTCCATCCTGAGTAACAGTTGATTATGCTTACTGAGATCTTGCTGGTGGTGGATCCAATGTTGAGGATGTCAAGGCCCATGCGTAACCTCTTCTGCTTTTCACAATATGCTTTCCACGTGTCCTCATTAAAACCATAGTTAAAATAGTCAGACAAGTCCGCACCTGTAAACATACATATGCTTAACAATACAGACACCACATGCAAAAACCACAAAAGTGTCATGCTAAGTAAATACACACCTGGCTTCCTCCATGGTTTCTCCTCAAAGGACTCCATGTCCACTTCCAGGACTGGAACTCCATTGATGCTGCCTGGAGCTTCGAGGTCTATGCCCTTCACTTTAGAACCTACTCAACACACACTTAAATTATGTCAAGAACTGACAAATGGCGCTTTCTTTGTATGAAAAGGCATCTGTAAGTAAACGGATAATTTAGTCAGAAAGAACCAAACTTTGAAACACATAGTTTTCCTCACCTGCTCCATATGCTCTGCTGCCAGCTGACTTTATGTTTAGATTCACTGGAGTTCCTCCATATGCCCTGCACAATAAAACATCATAAATACATCAGATATACAGTCTATTTCAGTTAAACACTATCAAAATAACATAGTAAAAAAGTAAAACACAGAAAAAGCCCCATACTACATAATAATTGATTATTTAAAATGTATTTATTATTCATTCTCTCTTCTTATCGCTTATTACTGCAGTACATTTTCAAATTCAAAGCATTAAAGCTCACCAAAAATTTAAATTCTGTCATCATTCATGCACCCTCATGTCATTCCAAACCCATTAGGCCTTGGTTAATTTTCCAAAATACAAATTATGTTTTTTAAATATTTATTTTTGATGAAACCTTTTCATTTCTGTTCCAGCGAGCTCAGATCGTAAAATGCAAAAAGGTCATGAATGCATCATAAAATTAACCCGGATGAATTAAGCAGTTTAATCCAAATCTTGTAACAAAATATTAACATTTTACATGATGACGTATGATCTAAACATTGATATAGATACATAAAGCATATCACGATATGATAATAAATACGGATGCTAAAATGCACAGGTTTCAGGGTTTACCATATTTGATCTGCTCTGTGTGCATTCATACATAAAGCCTAAATTAAATCGGTTTCTGATTACCTGTACTTTCAATGGAGGCACAGAAACGTTTCAGGTTTTATTCAAAATATCTGACTTGAGTTTAAAGATTAACTGAAGCCTTATGGATTTGGAACGACATGAGAGTGAGTAAATGACATTTTTTATATTTTTGGGTGAACTGTCCCTTTAAAGCACACGATCCAAGTGAGTTAAACCAGAACCCTCCACTGTTTGTCTGATCCCCTTCAATCTTCAACAGTCCATCAGCTTGGATTGCAGGCGATGTCAGGTTATCTATCAAACATCCAGTGTGAACCTTATAATCTTCAGAATGTGAGCACAATCTTTGGATGCTTACGCGTACTGTGGCGCTCCTGTTTTTATATCGCCAATAGTGACACGGACATCATCATCGTCATCATCACTATCACTCTCACTGTCTTCATCTTCTCCAGGTGCTTCCTCCTACAACAAACAAAACAACTGTTTTTTGAGGTTCTCTTCATTTAGAATCATTAGTGCTATCAAACGATTAATCACATCCAATATAAGAGTTTTTGTTTACACATACATACATACATACATATTAAACGAGGCACTTTAGGAAGGTTTGGACAAGTCTTAACTTTTATAAAGAATATCTCTTTGGGTCTGAGACTTAAGTTTTTGCAACTTTATGAATCTTACAGATGTGCAAACAGCTTGTAACACTCCAAAGACAAAGGAAAACATGAAATCACATCATAGGACCCCTTTAAATATATTTCAGCACAAAAGCAATCATAATTTAAATCAAATGCATTAGAAGCGAATGAAGCAGCTTACATTAGTTTTATATGTTACCTGACTGGTCACACCATTTCCAGTAGTGGTGGTGATGGTGGTAGTGGTGTTGTCTGTGGTCGCAGTGACCTCCTCGGTAACAGGAGGAGCAGAGGTCGCACTGCACACACAGATAGATCAGCATGAAAATGATGAAAACAAACGCAGATGGACTTAAAAAGGCAAATCTTAAAATTGGCATATGTTTTACAGGATATGCTGTTAAAAAAAAAACAAAAAAAAAAAACATGACGTGTTCCTGCAATGAATGTTTATGCAATTTGCATTCTAAAAGCCCATGTCATAGAATCAAAAAACTTCAGTGGAAACACCTGGAAGTAACAAAGCAGTGTGTGATCATTCAGACCACTTGTACACACCAGTTACCCACCCAGGGGGCCCGCAAGGGAATCCTAAAACAGTGCATCTAACAGTACAGTACTATAGTGAGTAGAGAAAAAAGCTAAATGTAGTTTAATAGAAATTAAATGTTTTCAAAATAATATTGACATTGCTATTTGGGGGTCTGTTGAATCTAAAAAATTGAAACGCCACTTCATCATTAACAGTAAACATGTCATTTCTCACCTGATGGCTGCTGTCAGTTTGGCCTCCTCTTCTTCAGTTTCTTTACTTTCACCTTCATCTATAAAACAACAAAACACTGCATGAGCAACAAAATCAGTATGAGCACAAGGTACCCAATATCTATTGGTAAGTATGTTAAGAGGAGCAGCTCATAATATAAATATTTAATATTTACCTTACAGAACCATGAACAGATTTGATTATTGTATTCTTGAAAATCATCTCAAAATCATTCTAAATGAGAATCTATCCGAGATCTGAATTCTCTTTCAGTCCCCTCAGAAAGTGAAATCCATTCTTTAATTATATCTCAAAGAAGCTATTAATATAAACAAAAAAGAAACCATTATGAATGGGTGAAAAGATTCTACCATTTTCTCAAGACAGTGATCACAAAAATCGTATATGTTCAAACAGAATTAACAAAGAGAATCTTGAAAAAAATATATATATTAACATGTATCAAGCGGCGAAGAATCCGGTCTCAGTGTGAATCAAAGTAGAATCTCGTAAAGTAGCAACAGAAAGAACCTTGAACAGATTCGAAATGCAGAATTCTGAATGGAATCTATCAGCTACCATGGGAACGATTTTCTCAAGAATAACAGAATATCGAACAGAACCTAAACAATTCAGAAATAGATTCTATATCTATTCCCTCGTAAAAAGAAATTCGAATTAAACCACAGACGTGAAGTTTATATCTAGTGACGTGACAGGTATCTCATAACACTGCAGTCAGTACAAAGGCCCCATAATAATTACGCATGCCAATATATGGTGTTGTATATCAATAACCACTTTTCGCCAAGCCGTTAAAAATACAAAGTACAGGAGTGCCGAACAGATTTGGCGCTCACTGACCCCCGTACAGCCATTCCTCCTCCTCGTCTCCTGCACTCGCATCAGTGGTGGTGGTTTTATCCGCCTCCTCTGCAGACATCGTCTCCTCTGGGCTCTACAATGCGCTCCAGAAGCCAAAGACACGGTCAGATTAAAACCCACCAACCCCGAAAGAGCGCAAGGGTATTTCGGTGGGGAAAACACAAACGTGCATACGAATATACAGAACAAACGTATTGAATGATGTTTACGGAGCAATCCACACTTCCTTCAGTCTCTGTAGGATGTTCTTGCAGACTCGAGGACATCAGTTCCGGTTCATGGGTGTACAAATTAAAAGTCTCACACCCACTGTTTGGACCTTCGGACTCAGTGGACGGAAAATAATGTTTCTTGTGATCTTAAAAAAAAAAAAAAAATATTATGCTTAAATACTTGGAATGAGTTTAACTCTGGTATACACGTGTAATCAGTTAATTCATAGTTAAGATAACTGATAAAACAATTATGCATGAATTATTCCTATTGAAAAGGCATCATTCCAGGTCTCCCTGGAACCTTGGTCTAGGTACAAAGTTATTGAATATGCATGTTATATATCGTGAACATCTGTTACATTTTCACGAAAATAGTGTAATATATCTTCATTGCGCACATCAGCCACTAGATGTCTCTAAACAATTACATTAAGTTCTTGGAGAGCTCAATATAATAGATTAGTGTGATTCTTTAGCTTGTCGTTAGGCCTGTACCATGTTAATCCTGATGTACAGATTCCTAAAACAATTATGTTCCTGGAATTTTTTTTATATAAGTATATATTAAAGTAAATAATAAAAATGCCATATCATTTAATTAACTTGATATTATTTAATTACTAATACGTAAAGGGCATGATACCATGAACAGTTTCAGATCAAAATTTCAAATAGTTTTATTTAAACAAATTTCTTATACAATTTAGGATGTGTGTTTTACATAAACAGTAATGAAATGTGAAAATTTCTCACACATTCTAACTGACAAATTAGATAATATTTAACTAGTTGTGTCCCTGTTGTAAAAATATAAAAACAAAAAGTAAAAAAACTTGAAAATGTTACACACTTCATTAATTCCTGTTTTGTTTGTGTTTCGACCCTCAGTGACTGATCTCCTGTGCACATTAACCTCTTTGACCAGTTGTAGGAAACTCAGTGTGCAGGCTAGCATTACTGTGAGTGTTTGATGACCAAGCACACGGACAGAGATACTCTTTCTTCTTCATTAAGTAAGCATATGCAATGGCCCCAAGAAGCATTTGGATACTTAAGCCACATTTACTTACAAAATCAAGTTACATCTTCAGGACAAACAATACTAGAGCTTTTCTCATAACCAATCACTTTTCTGAGCCCTTTTTGCATTACCTTAACCTGTCCTATTGTGATTTATAATGATATATGAAGTCAGTTCTGAAGTTCACAGGTGTCTTAGCAGAGAAACCACAGGTGTTGCCCATCACATTAAATACATGATTCATCAGCGTTTGATAGCCAGAAAGCATCCAGATACTTTTTGCCTTAATTTTGATAATTCTGTCTGTTGTTTTATTATATAAAACATATTTAAAAAATGCAAAATATTTAAATTCTAAAACTGTGGGTTTTAGAAGTTTTGTCAAATACTCTAACACTAGTTTATAGAATTTGGCGTGTCAGAAGGTGGGACTTCAAAGCAGCGCAAACATGCATAATGTAAGAGGACTGTGATAAGAGCATGAATTAATGTATAATGAGAGCACGACAAAGCCAAAACCCAGACATTTTACACAATTTAGAATTCCTGGTCATGACATACTGTCTCTGGGAAAAACAGGACATATGGTCACCCACCTTATTGCAATGATATAAATTTGAAGTGTGACTTAAGAGTCCAAATATTTTGGGACCTCTGTGAATATGGAATTTACAGTTACTCAAATAAGGATTTTAAATGTTACAACTACTGGCACCTTTTCCCATCAGACATCCCAGCTGGTTCAAGAAATTAAGATTAACAATTTAACAATTTCAGTAGAAAAACCATCCCTGTGGATTCCAAAATTAAAGCAAGCCTCAGGGGCTGGATGTGATTCAAGAATGAAGACTTCAAGGACGGTGATGTATTTTTAGCTTAAAGGGCCATCAATTTTAAACACCTTTTCATTTCAGCGACAAATCTGAGCAGTGATTTAACTCACAAACATATTTACACCAGTTTGCATCATCTTATAAATATTATTGGAGTTCAGCACTTGTCATTTAAAATCATCATCAACAACAACAAAATACAATTGTCAAAATACTTTTTTTTTTTTTTTTTAGTTTGCATACAGTTATTAAGGGATTAGGGATTGCCTTCCCATGTTTTATTCATTGCTGTGAGCCAACTGAAACCTCTCATTGTGAATTAATTACATACGTAACATGCCTGTTGTGAATACACTCTAGTCCAATGTGTCATTAAAAAACTTCCAAAATGCTCAGGAAATGCTGCTGTGTGCAACTTTTAAAAACCTTGTGTGAAATGACTTTTGGTGTTTACAATTTTGTGCTTGCAATTTATAATCAAACATATTAAAGCATAAAAATTAGTAGTACTGTAAGTTTCATAGATGGCGAAGACATCCAACCTAAATGAACAAAGTCAAGATGATCAACCATATGAAGAGAACCTGATTGTTATGCACTGTTAAAAATACCATGTTCTTCAACTAACAGACCCTGGTAAAGGTGAAAAACATCAACATGTACAACCCTATGCACTTTCAAAGAATCATCAGCGTGACATACATAAATCGACGTATAGTCCAAAAGCTCTTGCACACTGAAATGTAACATTCCTTGAGTGGAGATTGCAGCCAACTAATTATTTATGAGAGGAAGTGCACTCGTACCTAATGGAAAACGATACTAGGACTCGTCAAGCTCTTTGGCATCCAGTCTATCAAAACCTCAGACCTCTTTCTGTGGCCAAGATTACCTGAACTTAGTGGTATTTTTCACATGTATACAGAGAAGTAAACAAAAGATTAGGTTATAAGGAGACATAGGAAGTTGTCACAAGGATTATAGCTAAGGAAGTTGAAGGTTTTGGTGTCAAATCCAATTGGTTCCAGGCACCTAGTTCAAAATGTTCAGAATGTAGGATATGCATTATACTCCAAACTACAGATTGTGGGTAAAAAGTGAACACAATTAACTCAAACTGGGATATATTATGCCAAGGGTGAAAAATACTGTGGAGAATATTTTAACATATCTAAAACATATGTATTTTACATAAATGTAAGTTTGGTGAAAATTCATTTCAAGAGGTTAATCTGGTGTAAATTCACTATAGCACACAAGGAACAAACAAGCCTTTTCACTTATTTTCTTTTAACCATGGCAAAAACACTTATGAATAAATGCTAAAGGGATTGTTCACACAAAAAAACTATGTAATTCCTGTATGACTTTATGAACACCAAAGAAGATATTTGAAATTATTTTGGTCACCAAGCAGTTGATAATCTCAAAATGTAAAAAAAAAAAAAAGTTCATACAAGTTTGTAGACATGAGAGTAATTATAATGACAGAATTTGTATTTTTGGGTGAATATCCCAGTTCTTCATAATGTTTCAGGATTACATTCAAAAGAAGGTTAGGCCAATTTGTTTTATAAAATGTTATTTCAATCAGTTTAATTAGATGTGTGTTACATCTTAAAAATAATGTTTTGATTATTTTGTAGCCTGTTACATAAATAGGCTACATTTTGGACGGATTGCTTTACTATTTACAAATCTCTTTAAAAAGAAAATATATATTAAAAATGTCATTCTTACTTTGAGATTGAAATGACATTTTTACCTAAACAATTTAAACTAAGACATGCCCCTCAAAATCTGCCAATAGTGACAACATGACAACATAAGTCAATGTGTAGTGATGGGACTCTAACCTGTTTCCTGGACATTATTAAAGTTTTTGGAGGCAAAACGTTAAGGTATGTGCATACAGAAACTGACTTTCAAAAAGAAAACCTGAGAAATATTAATTGTAAGTCTTGTCTCTCCTATGCTTAACAAAAAAGTCATTTACTCTGACACACATCTTCAGAGTTAGTATGCTGAACCTCGCTCTCATCTCCAAACATATGTATCTTCACCAGTGGATGTTGCATTCCGTTATCCACCTTCTCCAAACTGACATAACCGACCTCCATAGTGTTAACGGAGCTGCCCTGATTATTAGTGGACACCGGATCCTTGCACTGAATATCAAGAGGTGTTTCGGTGCACAGGCCATGGCAGCACAGAAGTCGAGCAAAAGCATCTCTGAAATCAGAATTGAAAGCATATATGATCGGATTGAGAGATGAATTGCACCAGCCGAACCACACGAACACGTTAAAAGTTGCTTCGCTGACACAATTTGGCTCGTGGCAGAAAGGAACCGCACAGTTCAGGACGAAGAACGGAAACCAGCAGCACACAAACACCCCCATAATCACGGAGAGCGTTTTAAAGAGCTTGGTTTCTCTTATCGCGCGGTGTTGGAGAGGACAGGTGCGCGCACCTGCTCTGCAGTTCTGCGCGCGCTGCGCTGCACGCTCCAGCGAAGAGATGCTCTTGATTTGAACCTGAGCAATGCAGTAGATGCGCGTGTATGTGACCAGCATTACTGCTACCGGAATGTAAAAACTTATTAGAGAGGATGAAATGGCATAGGTTCTGCTCAGACTTGAGTCACACATTTCCTTGGTGGTCCAGTTGTTTGTGGTGACCGTTCCCAGGTCTGCCCGGTGCCAGTTCAGCTGCACGGGCACGAATGATATGGCCACCGATACGATCCACGTTACGCTGACCATAACGAGGGCGACTCTACGGTTCATCTTCCTCTCGTATTGAAACGGGTTTGAAATGGCCCAGTATCGATCCAAGCTGATTACGCACAGGTTCAGGATGGAAGCGGTGGAGCACATAATGTCAAAAGCTACCCAGCACTGGCAGAAAGAGCCAAACGCCCAGTGTCCTGTCACCTCCGTGGCCGCTTTCCACGGCATCACGAGAACCGCCACCAGCAGGTCAGACATCGCCAGAGACACGATGAAGATGTTTGTAACTTTTCCTCTCAGGTGACGGAAGCGCAAAACCGCGGCGCAAACCGTGAAATTCCCCAATAACGTCCACAGCACGAGGAGAGAAAGCGCGAAGCCTAGAAAGATGCGACCCGCTGGCTCTCCGTGAGCGCGCAGGGATGTGAAGTTGTACATGTCTTCAAGTGTCACAATATAACCAAAAACACACCAAAATGTATTCCGTGTGGCGGACACCGCATACTCCCCGCCAAAGCAATCCCATCTACATCAGTTTTGACCGGATCTTACGGTTGACCTCATTGTTTCTTACGACCCTCGCTGAAATGTTCACGACTGAACGACAATCTGATTCTGAAGTGTCTCGTGTCTCTGCAGGTCACATTCATACGGGTGTAGAACGCCTTCTTTTGCCCTTTTTACCCAATAGCCTAAAGTGTCACAAAAATATATCTGGACGCTTAATCCATCTCCATAGTAAAAATTAATTGATGTCATTTCATTACAACAATATATAGGCTAATAAATAAATATATCACACTTTTTTTGGTTGTCAAACATTAGTTTAAAATAAAGCAAAAGTTCACCCAAAAATTACAATTAGCTGAAAATCACCCTTAGGCCACCCAAGATGTATGAGTTTGTTTCTTCATTGAACAGATTTGGAGAAATGTATTAGGCTACATCACTTGCTCACCAATGGATCTTCAGAAGTGAATGGGTGCCGTCAGAATGAGAGTTCTGATAAAAAGCTGATAAAAACATCACAACAATCCACAAGTTACCCACAGGACTCGCAGTCTGTCTTTTGAAGTACACACCTGTAAAACAAAGCCATTAATAAATGTTTTAATTTCAAACCATTGCTTTCTGTTAAAATATGAGTCCTCCATTCACTGCTGTCTCTGGTAAAAAATAAATAAAAATAAAAATAAAATTCTTTCAATTTTTATAGATTATGGACTGGTATTTTCGCAAGACAGTTTAAAATTAAGATGTCTTGATATATTTGTTTCCTACAAACACAGATTTTCATGTGGATTACTGTGATGTCTTTATCAGTCGTTTGGACTCTCATTATGATGGCACCCATTCACTGCAGAGGATCCATTGGTGAGCAAGTGATGTAGTGCTGAGTTTCTTAACGTCCTGCTAAATTCCAAATCTATTCAGATTTTTTTTTTTTTTTGGGTGAACAGTTTCTTTAATGTTATGTCCTACAGTGCACCCCTTCAGGTGCAGTCACATTAGATAAATTTCAGTGAAATTTAGCATAGAAAAAGTCTATTGTCAATAGCATATAGTGGTGATCACACGTAAATCACTTTCAATCCAAGCTTGTAATATAAGCCTACAAATAAAATTGCTAACGGATAAAGGAGATAACTAATGTTGTATTAGATATTAAAGAATAAACATCTAAGAAACCATTTATAATGAAACAGAGAGCTGAGGAATGGCTCATAAAACTAAAGAACTAAAGAATACTAGTTAAAAGGGATAGTTCTCCCCAAAATGTTATCCTTTTTTACTCATCCTTCAAATTTGCATGAATTTCTTGAACACACAAGAATATATTTTGGAGAAAACTGCGCTAGTAGCCATTGTTTTCCCTACTATGGTGTTCAATACCAGCAACTATTTAATTACAATTCTTCAGATGATCTACTTTTTGCTCAGCAGAAGCAAGAAATTCATATAGGTTTAGAAAAAACAGATGGTGAGTAAATGATGACAACATTTTCATTTTTGGGTGAACTATTCCAGAAAAACTAGTTCTAACAGTGGTTGGTTCTAAGGACATCTAGTGGTGAACATATAAAGCTACAGATGAAAACGTAATTTTTTTTAATTGAATTAACGGACAGATAGATGACTAGTTAATTAGACTTTCATTCTGTCCCTATATTTTTGGGAAATGAACTGAAAAAGTCCCTTTACCAGCTGACTACACAATGATTTTGTCACTGCATTCGGGCCATCCTTTTTTATCCTTTGCAGGAGTAGTGCTTGCTTATCTTCTGTACCTCCATTTAAAATCTCACTTGCTTGTCTTTAGGCTTTCTATTTTAAAAATTTGTATTTCTCAGATATGTGACTTTTGCTCTGCCTCATGCAAGCAATCTTTGTTTTTGCAGGTGTTAGAGTTACATATCTCATTACATGAATGGGATGTGTTGTTTGTTTGTTTTTCCTGGACAATAATGGTGAAAATGTTCAGTATTTATTTGTTGGCAAGATTTTTTGTATGTCTACGTCTAGATCAGATTTGGTTAATTCAGGAAAAGGCAATCTCACACAATGAAAACTTCAACATTTATTTATGAACTTTATTTTACCATAGCAAAGTGAATATGATTATCAACAGTCAATAAGTGCGTTAGTGGATATCAGCCAACAAAAATAAATTGCAAAAAACAAAACACTATATACTGTATACCATAGGCAATCCAAAATCACAATGGGGTATTGAAAACAATACAACAGGCTTGGCACTGGCCTTATACTGGTCCAAAACAAGAGCGATCACCATTTATGCGGTGGAAGTTCGGTATTAAGACTCTGAGAGTACACAGTGACAAGGCTTGAGCCACTTGGATGTGAAGCAATACTGTAGAAATCTAACAATAGAAGTTAAAGTCAGGCAGATGAAATGAGAGCATTTTCAGCTCTTTTTGAATGCATGTGTGACTTGCTCTTCCAGATGTGATCATTTGCATTGCAGATGTGAGTGCTGCAGATTAAAAAATAATAATCTTGCGGGTTGCATATAGTTGCATTCATTGATTTTGCATTTGTGATATGAGGTAATGTGAATACCTTCTCTAGTCAACATCTAATTTAGCAATACGCAAACTCTACAGAGCCAAGAGCTTAGAGTAGCTAAAATGCCATGCAGCCTTTTTCACTACAGGTAAAATGAAAATACAAAGTGATATAACTAATTTGATGAGTTGACTGATAAAACTACCTTTCAAAGTATAAAATAGTGTAAAAATTAAAAGGTCAGGTGTCAATAATACCAACATCTAAATGTGAGATCATGCAATCCATCACCATTCTTTACCACAAATAGACTGATAACACAGAATTAAAAACATTTCAGTGCACAGAGAACATGGAAGGTAAAAGTGCTTGTAAGAGCAGACCGTCACTCAGCTTTAGAATGTGCTTATTACTGGTACAGTATTTGCCAAAACTGATCTCAGACCTGCAATCTAGCACTTTTATCTAGTCATCTTTAGTTCTGTAAGTTGTCCAGTAGGAAGAGCACCATTTTGTGGGATGACTATAGTTACCGGCTTCACAGGGCTTTAAAGCAGGACATTTTCACAAACACTGGGGTCACATCATAAGAACGAGGGTTTTAATAACACATAACTTTAATAAATGTGAGTAGTTATATTAGCATTGTTCTTCTGAAATTTGTTACGAATATAAAGTCTTTTCTAGTGATTGTCTAGCTATCTATAGGTATTCGTCTAGATGTGTCGTAGCAGAGAGACTATCGTGTACAATGCACACAGTAATATTGACTGTAGTTGGGACATTTACTGCACAGGTAAGGTACAGTGATATTTTGACATGCATGCGTTGCACAAAAATCATTTATAGCATGGCCCTGTGAGAGGATAATACTGATTATTTATCAACAGATAGGACTGTATTAATACTCACACATAGAGACACATACATACACACGCGCTCTCAAAGTCACAGGGGAGCTGCAGAAGGGCTCAACCAAGGCTGGTGATGTTGGAACGACCACCAGGTGGTGCTACAATGCGATGGCCAGAGCGCCGAGGAATGTTGTCATCTATTTGAGCCCCTAATATTATTGAAATAATCATATAATTGGTATACTTGTTTGTAAAATACTGATACATTTATACATTATTCAAAGGAATTTGAAGATATTGGGGAATATATTCATTAGAATAGGTAATCTCCTCACCTGATAGGCTGAAGTTAGACTGATGCAAGTTTCTGATTGGTGGAGGCTGATGTGTAGTGGGTGAGGTCTTGGCAGAAGGTGCTGGGGTTATATATTTGGGTGTTGCTGGGATATCATATACTGGACCATCATACATCCCACGAGAAACTCCCTGCTTGCTCATCACCTTTCAAACAACAGTAAACGACAGGTTTGGTGTTACTAAGAGAAACTGAGACACAAACCTAAAAGTTTACTATAAATATCAATCATTTCTACCAGTCTTTCTATTTGCACTATAAAACCAATAACACATCTAGCAAAACTATGCTTGGAAAATTCTGAAACCTTACGTTGCTACACTATTGTTAAAAAGCTTGGTGTCAGTAAAATTTGTTTTAAAAGAAATTATTACTTTTATTCAGCAAGGAGGCATTAAATTGATCAAAACAGTAGCAGTAAAGACCATTGCAAATTGATTTCTATTTCTAATAAATGCTGTTATTTTGAACTTTCTATTGAAAGTTCTATTGAAATGAACAAAACTACTGAAAAAAGTATCACTATTGCCACAAAAACAGCTTTCAACACTGATAAGAAAGGTTTATTGAGCATCAAATCCACATCTTAGAATGATTTCTGAAGGATCATGTGACACAAGGAATAAATTAAATGTTTTAATATATTAAAATATAAAACAGTTATTTTAGTTAACAAAAAAAATTGTGGACAATACTACTGCTTTTACTTTACAGAGCTGATAAATGCAGTCTTGCCGAGCAAAAGAGTATTCTTTAAAGAGGTCATATGATGTTGCTAAATAGAACATTATTTTGTGTGAAATGAAATTAAATGTTTTCCACATACTGTACATTATTGTTTCTCCTGTTTGCCCCACCTTTCTGAAATGCGTCGTTTTTTTACAAAGCTCATCAGCCTGAAAAACGAAATTGTAAAAAACCATGTCTGCATTTGTGATCGGAGAAATGACAAACAACAAGTGCTACTCTACACTGCTCATAACTCACGTTTGTATCATCAGTGGCAAATCCTTTACATATGTAAACGTACTTACAGACTGTGAGTCAGAAGCGCCAGCATTGTAGTCTACTCTCCCAGGATCAGGAAACATGTGCTGCACACTAAATATTTGGGTTGAACTGTTCTGGAACAGTGTTGTAAATACAACTTAACCACTGATTTCTAGTTGTGCCCTCCTTTGGAAGGCCAAACAAAGTATTTTCGAAACAACGAAACAGCGTCTCCACAACACGGAAACAGTGAGAATCAAAGTTAAGCATTCTTTTTTGCGTAAGCATTTGGGCGACATTATGCAAATCTACCCACATCGTGACTTAGACATGTGGGGGTGTATTTAAATGAGATGTTTTAGGAGGGCGTGGACGTGTTCTTAACTTTTATAAAGAATATCTATTTGGGTTCAAGACTAGTCTTTGCAACTTTACAGATCTTCTTTATGCACCTAGAGCTTGTAGCGCTCCACAGAGAAAAGAAAACTTGAAATCGCACCGTATAACCTCTTTAAAAAAAACATTCAAAATCATACTGAACACAAAATGTTAAATGGCACTGTATATATACCAATAGTTTTTTATACTGAGACTGAGTAAAGGTCAGTGAATTAATCAAAGACGAGTCATACCTTGTTGCGGTACTTAATGCGCTGGTAGGCAATGTCAGGGAAGGGTTTGCGAGAGATGAAACGTCCAGTCCCCTGCTGAACCTGAAGCTTCCCTTCCTCAAACACAATCCTACCCTGACTGACCACATACACTGGACCACCACGACACTCCATCCCCTCAAAAATATTGTACTCCAGAGCCTAGAAACAGAAGAAGAGAGATAGACTAGAAAAAATACTTTCTATTTTCATACATTTTCACCTGGTTATCAAATAGAAAATCACCATTAATATTTTGCAGGCATTCAGAAACAAAATTATTAGGAAATTGACGGATTAGAGTGGAACAACTCAACATCCTATTACAGGTATATACAATGCAGTATTAAATGAATGTATAACTGAATAAAAGCCATCCAGAGTATCATTCGATATTCCAGCATCGGCCAGAGATTTTCAGTCCTCACCGACTGCTGTGCTTTAGTTGTGATGGTCTTGATCTTGTCGGGGTCCCAGATAACAATGTCTGCATCCGATCCCACTGCTATACGACCCTTACGGGGGTACAGGTTGAAGATTTTGGCTGCATTAGTGCTTGTAACTGCAACAAACTGGTTTTCATCCATCTTCCCCATAGCCTGTAGGGAACAAGTTAAGTGGTGACTGATAAATGCAACCTGCACCTCAATCCATATAAACATACATGCAGATACACTTACCACTGCTTTGTCCCAAACAAAACCCATTCTCTCCTCCACTCCATTGGTTCCTTCGGGAATAAGGGTAAAGTTGTCCTTCCCTATGGCCTTTTGAGAGGTGCTGTAAGCACAATGTCCACTACCCACGACCTGCAGATCCCCACTGAAGAATGATAAAGAATATCCATGATAAATGATAAAGCTCTATAAAGAACATGATCCAGGCTCTAGAGCTAGTTGTGATGTTCTTTGCAACCATATTTTTATTAAGAGTTACATATTGTGTCAAGGTCCTAGAATTGTACACTACTGTTCAAAAGTCTGGGGTGTGTTTAATGTCTCTTTCTCTTATGCTTAGCAAGGTTGCATTCATTTATATATTCACTAAAAACCCAAATATTGTAAAATATTATTACATTTTTTATTTTATTTTCATTTCAAATGTAATTTATTCCTGTGATTAGATTTTTGTAATTACTCCAGACCTTCAGAAATCATTCTAATGTGATGATTTGGTTCCTTAAAGGGTTAGTTCACCCTAATATTAAAATTATGTCATTAATAACTCATTTCAGCAAACAGCAATACATTTTTTTTCCAGGATTCTTTGATGATTAGATATTTCAAATAAAACATGATTAATTTTCAACAGAAACATTTGCGGCATAAACTGACACTTTTAATGAATCCTTGCTGAATAAATGTATAAATAATAATAATAAAAATTAATTAATTTAATGCTCAATTTTTAATTAATTACAAGCTCCATAGACATTACACTTCAAAGACCTGAGGGATGTACATGAAAGCTCTTTGTTATTTTAACTGGTCATGTTCTCAAACTTCTCTTCTATCTTTTGACCAACCAGCTTAGCTACTATAAGAGATAATCAACTGAACATTGACTATTAAAGACATTTCCACTAAACCTACAGTAGGTTTGCTTATTGAGCAACCAGCATCAGGTAAATTGCTGTCTTTCATGTATCACTGAAATGTTTCTTCATGTGGACTAAGCATAAAATCTGGCCCAACTGCAATTGTCAGCTTCAATTAAACTATTGTAATACAAAAGGATGTATGCATCCATAATGCTTATGGATATGTGTGACTGTTATGTTGGCAAAAGATCCACATGATGAAAAATGACAGTGGTGATATGTTTTGAAATCCCAAAATGCAACACCATACATCTACACACAATAAAACAAATTTTGCTCTTTGCATGCTTCACATAATGTTTAATGCTTAAAAAAGAATCTTTGATAATATTCTAGAATTTCTTCTCATCCTTTGGACCCGTCTAATGCATCTATGCTAAAAATAAATGTCCTCTCTCCAGCTGTGTCCGTCTGCCTCTATGTGACAGTGTGTGTGTGTGGGTGTGAACCTCTGTGTCTGTGAGTGTATGTGTGTGTGCATGCATGTGAAAGTATGTGTGGCTGTGGATGTCAACATAATGACATCTCTCTCATAGTCTAGCAGCCTGCAAGCTATGTGTGTGTGTGTGTGTGGTGGGGAGGGAGGAGGAGAGTGCTGTAACCATGGCAACAGGAGATGAAAGCCTGATCTATTTTTAGAAATGGGGCCAGGAAAAGGTGTGTCTGCTGCTAGGGTGTAGCAAAGAGCCAAAGTAAAGGAGTTAGCAGAAGAAAAATTGTCAGTTAGTGCCACTTTGCATAGGACTCCAGTATTACACTGCATCTACACTAACAGTGCAACTGTCATAGATGTCGAAAATGTCGAAGTAACTCAAAATTATTTACCAGGCCAGCAGAGAGTGAAGGTGGTCAGGTGTTGTTGGGTCAGGGCTGAGGGGTGGAGAGATCACATGGGCTGCTGCTTTCACCCAGTTTTTACTCCAGTAGTGAGATCCATCTGTTGCTATACTGGCTGTGATTGGCTCGCCAAAAACAACAGAGCCTAAAGACAGGAAAAATAAAATAAAGAGAGCAAGCCCATAAATTGTAAGACTGGTATATTCAAGTTTTTTTTTTTTTTTTGAGTACACCCATCATTTATGCTACCACACTTTAATTTGGTATTAATATATATATATATATATATATATATATATATATATATATATATATATATATATATATATATATATATATATATATATATATATATATATATATATATATATATATATATATATATATATATATATATACATATATATATATTTTTTATATTACTTTTATTCTGCAAGGAACTGACCATATGTGACAATAAAGCCTTATTAATGTTACAAAAATTCCATCAAATATATTCTGAAAAATTTAACATCACAAACATATTGAACAGTGACAATATTAATAAGTTATGTTTCTTGAGCAGCAAATCAGCTATTTAAAATGATTTCTGTTGGATGAAGTGACACCTGAAGACTGCTGAAAATTCAGCTTTTTAATATATTACATTTGAAAATATTGTAAAAACAATTCACGAATTAAATTTTTTATTTTATATATGATCAAATAAGTGCAGCCTGGGTGGGAGACTTCTTTCAAGTATATTAAATTGTGAATTCAGCATGCAACAATATTTCACAATATGTAGTCACCTTTCTTCCGTGCATTTGTCACAGTATCAGCTGCACTTTTACTCATCACTTTGGTGATGTAGACAGGGCAGTTGACTCGGTTGCCAAGGGTGATCGCGCGGAAAACAGCCTCCGCCTCCAGCTGTGAAACAGACATCCAGTTACATCAAGACACTCCACTCTGCAAAAAAACTGACTGGATAAACAGTTACTCAGTTAAACACCTAAACAGTTTGCCAATTTATTGATTCTACCTCCTCTGGGCGGCTCAGTGGGTGGCCCTCGGGACCAGTGATGCCCATTCCCAAGATTTTGCTTTGTTCCTTTAACACAAATATTGAAAAAACAGTAAGAGTAGAAGAAGAGTGTGTTTGAATTCTGTATGACATTTGCTCATTAGACAACAGGTACCTGTGCTATGAGGTCTCCATTCTCTGCGTGCACCAGCACCACTGCCCCCTGCTCCTTTAGGAATGAGAATGCTTCATACAACTAGATAAGAGAAAGAAAGAGTGATCAAATTAGTTATTTTATTTTGTCACAGTACAGGATGCTCTTTAGATGGAAGCATAGATACCTAACCTGAGAGTCAGGCATTTGAAATAACCCTTTGTAAGCCATGTACACTTGGAAAGAGTTGATTCCTGCCAAAAGAAGAGAACATTAACATGCATTTCAGAAAAAAAATACAGTACCGTTCAAATGTTTTGAGTGTGTGACATGGCTTAATTTTTTGAAAGACTTCTCTTATACTCACCAAGGCTGGATTTGTTTGAAAAGACACAGTAAAATATTGTGAAAATATTATTGCAATTTAAAATGTATAGTACATTTTAAAACGCAATTTATTCTTTAGATTTTTGTTTTTGTTTTTCAGCAGCCATTACTCTAGTCTTCAGTGACACATAATCCTTCAGAAATTATTCGAATATGCTGATTTACTGCTCAATAAATATTTTTGAAACCAGTTGGTCTGCTTAATATTTTTTTAAACCCATCATTCTGACATTTTGTCAGGATACTTGATGAATAGAAAATGCAAAGGAACATTTATTTGAAATGTAAAAAAAATAAAAATTAACATCACAAAGATAAATGTCTTTACTATTAATTTTGATCAATATAATGTGTCCTTGGTAAATAATTTTTTTTTGACTAACCCCAAACATTTGAACTGTTGTGAATTAACAATCCTCAGCATTTGGCACATTTATCAGGTGGCTCTGAAACCTCAGTATGATATGTGGCTTTAAAATATGTGTTCACCTTTTTCCTGTACCAGCTGTTCCAGCTCCTCCTTCACACCTTCATGCCAATGAGGGATATCCACATGAAGTGAATAATCACAGCAGGACTTTTTATCAGCCGCTTCCTGCCACTTCTCAAAGGCTTCCAAAAGACTGTCTCCAGGCTGTGGAGTCACATGGTCAACTGAAACAGAAAATGATGGATTCTGCTCAAAATGTTTGATCGATTTTTGAAGATTCTATTAAATAATTCCTAAATAATTTCTGTTGAAGATTCTGTTATTTTGCTGCTGCTTTAATCCTAAATTACTCTATTGATTTTAGTATGCTCCTTTTATAAGACACTGACTCTTTTTTTTCTTTGTCTCGCACACAACAGTTAATAGTTTTAATACATTGTTTAAAGAAAATAAGCTATTGTAACCATAAAATAACTCTTGGCTCTGACTGCTAGAGAAAATAAAATCTGATTGGCTATAGCTGACATGAGCCGAGGGCATGTCCTTGTAGCAAGCAACAACAGACAAATTTGGGACACTGCTTTGCTCTCACAGGGAGATGCAAGTCCTAGTCCAGGAAGTTGTTCAGAACATTTGGCACTGCATCCTAAATATTCAACATACTTGAACCTTTGCCACAATCCTGAGTTCAAATGTCATTCTCAGTTCTTTTTTTAAGAAACACTTTCTTCTTTTTTAAATGCCATATTAATAATTGATCCAGACTTACTGATCATGGTGGTTCCTCCTGCCAGAGCAGCTTTGGTGCCCTGGTAGAAGTCATCCACAGGTGGAGTGCCCAGGTAAGACTTATGCAGACAGGTGTTCACATCAATTCCTCCAGGAATCACCATACACCCATTAGCCTCAATCACCTTGATTCCCCCGGGCACAATCAAGTTCTCCCCAACCTGTCTGAAGGCGAGATGGAAAATGAATAAATTACAAACACATTACATACTACACTAACACATGACATACTAAACATGCACTATATTACACAAAAGACCAAAATACAGTTGTGCAATTGAAACAAAAAAAAAAGTTATAAAAAGGTTTTAATGGCCTAATGCCACAGGAGAACTTCATATGATGCTGAATTTAATATGTTATGCAATATAATGCAATTAAGCATTATTTCATTCTGTTGACAGCCACAGAAGTCTACACAATCTGCATAATCTATCTCATAAGCGTCCACTCACTTAGTATGTCTTAGTATGTCACTCAGTAATAGGCCTTTATATAAAAATCATATCATTCGTATTAATATTTGCTTGTGAGCATAAATGCTTTTTCAAAAATAAATGCCAGCAAACAGTAGACAGTTATTTCAGATTTCTAAATTAGTAATTGCTGTAATATGATTGTTTTCAAATAATGTTAACATTAAGCAAGCTGGACATTTATCCTGCACATTAATGTTGACTTGATCGGTGGATAGTTTTCATGCATGCATCATTCATATTTACAACAGTGATATGCAATTGCTTATAGTGCTTTTGTAAACGTGTGCATTTGCTTGTGCATGGTGTCTTACTTAATAATTCCATCTTCAACATAAACGTCAGCATATAGCGACTGATCATCGTTGACCACTCTTCCACCTTTAATCAGCAGTCGCTCGCTCTGAAGAAGAGAGGAGAAAACACAGAGAGCAAGCAAGAGGATGAGTGACCAACAGCAGTTTAAAGCTTATTTTACCTGCTATATTTGCAATTGAGTGAAGTCCTGTTACGACCACTGATAAAAGAGCCTTCTGCACACTTTCAGCCTCACACTCTGTGAATAGGTGGGGTTTTATGAACAGAGAAGAGCAAATGTAGTAATGTGGAAAGAAGTTAGGTTGCCATGGTAACCTCGCATCACCCAGTTGTCAGGAAGGCACATTCCATGGCGTTTTTCTTAACTGATTCAGGCTTCATATTCAAAGCATAAGCCTCGATAGATGCGCTATTCCTAGATGTCAACGAGGCACAGATCGCAAAAATTGCTTCATTCTAGGATTAGGATCATTCTAATTCATTACTCATAACTACAGGCAGAAATACAACACATAGAGCTCATATTCCTATGTTCTTCAATAGTTTAAATGTGTGCACTGCCATTAAAAAAAAAAAAAAAAAGTGTCTGTTTATTCCAGATTTCTGCTTTTGGCGACAGACCCTGTTGCTTCTGGTCCGCTGCATATGCACTCGCCATTTGTTAAATGAAACGCGCCCTACAAAGCTGCTATAAATTCATGCACGATTCATTATTTATCCCGGCATCTATTGTAAATGCAAACGGAGCGATGCTCGTTTCGTGCACGGCAGGGATGTGTGCATGGCTGTGCCTCATTGTAGCGGTAATTGTAACCTTTCCTTTGGCTGATTTCAGTGCTCTTAGCGGCCTCTGCTTTGTTGGCTCGCTAAGAATTTAATCCCTTCTCGTCTCGTTTCCCCCACGGGCAGGATTTACCGGGAGCAGAAGGCTCGCCATGCAGCCGGTGTCTTACCGTCAAATGCGGGATGTTCTTCTTTCCTTGGTAACCCGTCCCGGACATCTCGCTTTTATGATTTGAGGAGATGAAAAATGAGAACCCGCTTCTTTTTCCACAAACCCACCTTTTGAACTAGCGCTCCGTTAGTGCTGCACAAGCGAGCGCCTTTCCCGAGGGTGTGTGTGTGTGTATGTGAGTGTATATCTGTTCGCCTGTTCGAAGACGTGTTTTGTATTAGAGTGTATGTTGGAGGGCGACCTCCTCACATATAACAGAGAGAAAACTGGGCGAGAATCGGTCAGTGTTATGGATTAATGGTCTACTAATAGTTTTGTTTTAAGATATTTTGAATAATACGGTTCATTCATAAATTAAAAAGGAGTCAAATATGTCTGTATTATTATTATTATTATTATTATTTTCAAATCAATAACGTTCCACAAGGAAACATAAAATGTTTGCATTATTGGAATGTTCCTAGAATGCTGAGTTGGGCTATCAAGTAAAATAATGTTGAACAATGCATGCTAACCTTAAAATATCGTACCAATAATGCTGGCAAAAATCAAGTGACAAACGTGACAGAAAAATAATGAAACGGACATTTATACTAAATAGAAAATGCAACTTAAAAAAATCGTTGCATAAATTAGGCTACCCATAAATGCACTTAAGTGTAAGCTTTTTTTCTTATGGTAGAATTACTGTAATAATATTTTACACTGAAATACAAAATAAGAATATTTATTCTGTTGCCTAAGGCAGGCTAATTCAAACTTCATTTTGAAGTTTTATTTTATTTATTTTTTCTTATAGAAAAATTACAGTAGGCAATTCGTTTTTACATCTTAGTTTGCTTTCAAAGTAGCCTATATGGGTTTAGTTTCTCATAATAGGCTAAAATAGGCTATTTTGTAAGTTTATTATTATTTGGTTTTCTTGTTATAATGAACTTCCAGCATTTGTATATTTTGTTATATCATATAAAGTATGGTAAGTAGCAGTTAACTAAGGATTTTACTTTCACATTTTATGTCAGAACAATATCCTACTTGTTCATTATATGCTTTACAGAGTAGGCCTATTCTTTTATGAGAACATTTTAACCTTGTGTTGCCTATACTTGCATGGTTTAAGGCTCAAATGCACTCCGAAAACTGACACGCATTACATTTAAGCCCACCTTTCCGTTGTTTTGCTCATAACGACATTCCTTTTCAGCCTGATCCGTGATTTCGACACCCGGACGCCCGTCGTCTCTCTCACCCGGGGAGCTGATGGTCCCCCCGCTGATCTCATAATCTTCAAAGTCCCCATCCACGATGCGTTCCCTGCTACTGCTACGCGAGCTCCTGTTCCCCTTCCTCCCTACGGCGTACTGGTCAAAATCGATAGTCTTGTTATCATACGCGCCCTCGACGGAGCTAAACATTCCGTGAGACTTTTGGCGCTGGTTGGGTCCGGTCGCGATGGGTTTAGCCAGGTACACAGGGAGCTCATCCTCCCGGTTCCACTGTCGCCTACAGTCCGACATCACTCTTAAGAGGGAGATGATGCTCTAATACAACGATGAAGCGAGATGCCAGTGCAGAAAACCAGGTCAGTCTTGGTTTGCCTGGAGGTCGCAGCTAGCAGACTGAAAATGATGCTGCGATCTACTTTCCCAACAATGATAGCCTAAAATAACGCGTTTTATTATAAGCTAGTCCGAATAAAATTGCATCAAATCTATATCTTTCTGAATATTGGTAAAAGCAAATTAAATTAACTGTTTTAATTTAGACCTATATCAATTTTTTTTTTGTCTAAATTAAGATTTAGACTAGGCAATGCAGTGAGTGCCAGCCTCCATCCGAAAGTGCGTGCAAGATGCGCAAAAACACTGCAGTCAGCTGCACTGACTTGCATAAATCTATCAGTAAATCTATCAGTAATATCTTTCAAATTAAATTGTTCATTTACAAGACGCACTAGCCTATATATTTTTTAATTATGTTTTCACTTGTCTCTCCCGTTTCAACACGTGACTGTTTGGGATACATTTTTAATATGATGTTTTGAACAATAAGCCCTTAATCACCTGTGAAAGAACCATAATATTCCTGAACGAAATGAATACGAATATTCTCCTTGAAGTGAATGGACCAGGGCACCAGAGAGCTAATCAATGTTATTTAGCTAAGCTATTATTGTTTTCTTTTTTTATCAACTTTTTTTCTGTTATTACTGTCTCACAGTTAGACAAACAAACAAACACTCTTTCTGGACTTTTCAACCATGCCCTAAGGTCGATATAACGATATAAATAGCTTATAGAATATAATTTTTCAAATTCCATAAGGGGAAGTCAATGAACTGACTTTCAGAAAGATTTTTACAGTTAATGTGTAAGTTACACAATCAGAATCCATAAACTTTAAATAGCTCGTATTTAAAAACGGCAAAAAAAAAAAAAAAAAAAAAAAAAAAAAGACATCGCGTTTATAGTAAACAGAATAGATTCAAAATATTCGAGCTGAGATTAATCAAATCACTGTTCAGTCTAGCCTTGATCTCTACGGTGTATATTCCTTTTTCATCTTTGTATCATAAATAGCATGGGGTTTAATGAACACTGGAGCTGCACGAGCGTCCCGCGACAACACTTCAAACTGCGTCTTCTTTGAAAAGGCATAGGCCACTGCGAGCAAAGAGATATTATTATTACTTCGTTGACATCTAGTGGCTGCCCATAGGTCTATCCGACGTTCATTCACTGAACCTTCATGATTTATCCAGATAAAAAAAAGGGTCACAATTATTATTTTAAGCTATATTAAGTCTACCAGCTAGTCTTTCGCTACAGTGGGACTGTATTCTTAATCCAAATTAAGTGCGATGATGACGACCCTTCGGGTAACGCTGAGTGCTCGAGTCATATCCAATCAGAGAGGAACTCTTTGATTGGCACTTGAATTATCCAATCGAAGCTCGTTCTCTGGAGGTATGGTGGGCTTTAAACAACTGCGATTCCATAGTGGGGCTCTGGTTTCACAGGGCTTCACAGGGCTGTTATATGTGGACAGCAAAGAAAACTTTTAAAAGAGTTTATTTTTGTTGTGTTACGCCATATATTGAGGAAGACTGTCCATTCAGCTTAAATGAGTAAGTTGTTTCGATTCACTTTTATTTTGAGTACAAAGATACCTTTAATTTCAGCACTCTCGTTCTGTCAAAACATAATATTGTGTAGACACACTTATTATATCAACATTTATATAAAAATACAGTTAACATGTAAAAACCATGTAATGAATTTGGTTATTTGTAAGAAACGACATCAAGTCTTTGTAAGCTGGTTTATATACACTATACATTTGTGTGGAGTATGTAGTAGAATTTAGATGTCAAAAACATATTATGAAGTTGGTAGGTTAAGTGAAAATAATAATAATAATAACGGCGCTCTTTGTAAACTTCATGACTTTGCACTTTGTTTGTTGTCTTTTAGGTGAGAAGGATGTTAGTGCTAACCCACCACCATCTCCTGAGACTCTCAAGGAGAAAAGTGCAAGCCACAAATGTCTCAACCCTCCTGTTCCATCAACTCAATCCATTCCAGGCACTGAGGCAGCGGGTCCCCCTCTCTCCAGTTCTGGTAACCCAGGCCAACCACCTAAATCCACCCCTTCTTCAAGTCTAGATACTAAATTAAAACAAACCGATGTTAAAACCTCAAATCTTCCAGCCAGATCAACATCTGAAATACCAGTAACACCGAAACCTGTACCTACATCTTCACATATCTCTAAAACTACTCCAACTATGCCAGCTACAAGATCATCATCATTATCAAAATCAACATCATCTTCTCCCAGTGACCCATCCCCACCCAGCATCACTATTTCTGCTGATCCTACACAATCTACATCTCCTCCTGAAGGTTCACTGTCCTCCTCCAAAACACCTGCAGTTGGTTCCAGTAAACTCCCACGTCAACGGAGCTTTCTGGCTGCAGCCCAAAAGGTGATAATGCAGGAGAAAATAAAAAAGGCTGAGGAAGAGGACAAGGCTGAAGAATGTGGTAAGAGAGGCTATGCATAACAAAGAAAGCTGAAGGACAATCTGCTAAAGAATTTTTTTTTTTTTTTTTTTGTATGATCCAATTTCCAACTCAAACAGACTTATTATGTTTGATATTGTGTGATCGTAACATATTGATTGTAGTTTCTTTATATACATTCATTATGCATTGCACTAAAAGAATGCATCAAAATGAGGGTAAACAGAGACATGGCAGGGGGTGGGGTTTGGGGGGCTACTGACACATGCTAGTGTGTGCTAGCTTTATTTTAGTCTTTTAGGGTGTCAGTGTTCAAGAAATAAATCTACCTCTCATTTGAAAATCTAAGGGTGTACATATATTTAATGTGTCGGAAGGTAATGTAGACCTCAACTTTGAAGATTCCTGCAGCTGTAACTTATTCACTATATTGAGGCCATGATTACAGTAAACAACACAGTTGCCAGGAATCTATAGATAAACTACGTTCATTAAAATCATACTCAAGCTCCTTTTTCCATTCAAAACATAATTTTTTTAAATTAAAAAGTCATTATTTGATTGTTCTGGAACTTTATTCAGTGTTAATTATGATTTAGCTGGCAGCATTTACAGTTTTTTTTTTTTTTTTTTTGCAAAGATGAGCATAGGTGAATTAATTAGAGGTTTTGTGGATTCATTAAGGCTTCAAGTTTCAGTAGTTCCACCATAGTGTTCACAGAATTGTAAGTGACTGTTATCTCTCGTAGATGATATGGATGAAGATCTGCCTTTTGAGGAGCTCCTGGAGAAAGCTGAGGCTGGAGACCCCAGAGCACAGAGTAGAGTGAGTACATGATCACACATATGTATTTGAAATAATATTAAAATTCCGAATATTGTCATGTTATGAAATAATGACAATGTGAAACTGGTCATAAAATGTATTCTGAAAAAATATGCGGTGTGCAAAGAAATTATATCTCAAGACTTGATACTGAAGTGGACTGAATATTATTCTGCAATTGGGGTCCTTTTTTAATGACCTTTGATTAAATGTGTGCCAATTATAACTGATTATGATGGTTTTGGAGCTGTGTGATGCTATTCTACATTGACTTGTATAATGAACACAAGTGTTTATAATGTAGCTATAGGATTTGAAATGATCTACAGTGTGTTTTCCAATACAAATTAAATTCTGTAGTGTTTCTGTCTGCCTTAAAGTGTGTCCTTTTTGCCATGGCCATGATGAGTGTGTCTATTTTCAGCTTTCTGGAAGATGAGCCCAGTCTCAATATAACTCAATTGCCCCTACGTGTACATATTCTAACAAATACTCTCACAGCCAGAGCAAATGTGTCTGCATAGACAGACTCAGCTGACATACATACTGTTCAATGATACATTGAACGATAAGCCCTGACTATTTTTTGAGACCCCCACTTCCTCTGTTCCTCCAAAATGAATCCCATATCTATGCTTGTTTTATTCTATTAGGCTCAATTACATAAAGCATTATGGGAGGTGGAGATAAGCCTAGTAGATGGGCCAAACACTTGACTGCATATTTACTTTCTGTTACTGATTTTGCACTCATCTGTCATTGTGTTGTTAAAGGCACACTGTGAAGCCCTTACCATGGTTTAATAATCAGGGTTAAGCATTCAGGCTAAGATTAGATATGGTTATGTGATACTCGGTCTGGCTTTGAGCCTCTGGGATATTAGGCCAGTTATTATTGTTCATCAAAATGATTGCAGGGGTTGATGGGCAATGTAGTCTAATTCTTATGTTGTGATCGAAGCAAATTTCTCAAAATAAAATAAGTTAGATTTATTATGCACACGATTTATGATCTTGAGATGTTTCAGTTGAGAAATTAAAACATTATTTGTTAATTATTTTATTGTATTTTTTTATGTGTGCTGTAGCTCGGTAAATACTACCTTGAACTGGCAGAAGAAAAAGACACAGAGACAAATTACTGTACAGCTGTTGAATGGTTTTTGAAGGCAGCAAAGCAAGGTCGGAGGGATGCAGCCAGACTACTTCAGAAATGCTGGATCCAAAAGAAAGGTGAGGGGAAGTGGAGAAAATGTGGAACATTGAGAAAATGCTTTCAATTGCAAGTTATGCCAATATAATCTGGAAAAAAACTGTTGTAATGGTAATTGATCAGTTGTTTATAATAATCCCCAATGCATCCTTCTATACTTCTCTACTGGCAGGCATCACACCAGAGAATGCACAGGAAGTGAGAAGGTTGTCCTCAGAGAGTAAGTTTGAACAGGCGGTGAGGAGAGCAGCCATGTCCATGTATTGGAAACTCAATCCTGACAGAAAGAAAAAAGTAGCCATGTCTGAGATGCTGGAGAATGTCAGCCAGGTCAATACAATACCAGGTAATTGGGAGATATCTTTAAGTTTTTTCTCAGCATTTTCCATCTGTGTGTATCTGAAACAGGTATATTATTAAACATGCACCTGATTGTGATCACGAAATACATTTTTTAACATGTCTTGCTAGTAGTAACATTTATTTTAATCCATTCTTCCTAATAGGAGAACATGCTGTATGTGGTCTAACACCCAGCATTTATACTCAGAGGAAAATTCTGGAGACCATGGTTTCTAATGAATGTAAGTGTAAATATTTTTGTGTACACAAATGCAATAAATTAAATATTTGTTTTTAGAACAGTAAAGGATGGTGGTAAAGGAACTGAGGTATAATTTTCAAAATTTTAGACAGAGATTCTCATAACTCTTCACAAATATGCATCTTTGTCCTTCTACAGCTAGCTCTAAGTATGTGGATGTGGAAGATTTTGTGGAGATGACAAAAAAGTTCACCGAAGGTATTGCGTGCACTCCCACACTGAAAACCTCAGGCGTAGATGCAAAGGGAGAGGAGAAGATGTTGAGGAGAAGTGATGTAGCCACATTAGAAATGGTGAGACGCTATGAAAAAGATAAGAGATAAGTTCAAATGTTTTCACATAGCAGCAAATTTTCTTGTTTGATGAATATATAAGCTATCATCATTTATTTATCCATGAGAAAGTCGCTTAAAGGGTGCACTGAAAAATGAAAATTCAAATGAAAAAATAATTTCCTCACCTTTATGTTGTACCTGTCTGACAGTCTTTTGTGGAAATTTATTTTTGTCTATAACAAAACTCCAAAGAGATCCAAAGCAAAACTGGATGCCAGTGACTTTCACTGTAAGGAAATAAAAATCATTGAGACATTTTTTTAAATATATATTTTGTGTTTTGTTTGGAATTGACATGAGGTTAAGTAAATGATTCCAGAATTTAAATTTTGGGTGAGCTGTCCCTTTAACTTAAATGTCCACCAGTGAGATTATAATGTAAGTTGATAAAACCAGCTTTATACTTGCTTACAGGAAAAAAATGAATTGGCCCCCGTCACTCATAAGCGTCATCGAAAGTCCAGTTGGGCAGTGTCAGGTAGTGGGATGATGCTGGCTACCAGACGCAGTGGTGCGATGAAGAGAGCCCTGGACATAAAATCCCACTTTTTGGTGAAAAACATTATTATGTTGAAGCTATTTATCCAACTTTTGTTTGACAGTACTTTTAAAAAATGCAAATGTTGACTCATTGTGTTTTCTTACCCTGTAGGGTCTGCAGTACCCTCTCCATTTGATTATTGAGATGAAGGAACTTTTAATTGACTGGGCATCTCGTGCTGGTGTCCAGTGGCTGAGCACCATCATCCCAACGCAACACGTCAATGCCCTTATCTTCTTCTTCATCATCTCCAATCTCACCATTGATCTGTTTGCCTTCGTCATCCCGCTCCTCATCTTCTACCTCTCCTTTATCTCCATGGCCATCTGCACACTGAGGGTCTTCAAGAGCAGCAAAGGATGGGAGAACTTCAATGCCTTTACTGCACTCCTCACACGCTTCGAGCCCAGCCTGGACGTCGAGCAAGCCGAGTCCAACTTTGGCTGGAACAACCTGGAGCAGTACCTCTACTTCATGATATCAGTGTTCTTTATGATCTTCACCTTCCCAGTAGCAGATAAAGGCTGGATCCCATGCTCGGAGCTTTCCACAGTGGCCATCTTCTTCACGGCAATGAGCTACATGAGCCTGAGCCCATCTGCAGCAGCTTACGCACGAAGGGCACTCATCATCGAGGTGGCTTCATCTTTGTGTGCCTTGACTAGCAGGCTGCCGAAGGAAATGGCGATGGCCAGGATGCTGGGACATATTTTCACCACCATCCCTCTAGGAGAATCACTGGTGCTGGAGCTCAGTGTACCCTGTGTGCTCTACATCTACCTTTTCTACTTATTCTTCAGGTAAAATAATGTTTTTACTGTACCTATTGAAGGCAATGTACATCCAATCCACTGGACTGGACCAGGGTTATTTTATGGAAACTAAAACCCACTGTAAACTTTTTTTTAAGCTATTTTCAAAAAAAGCAAACATACATTTTTTGCTATTTGAAATTAAGCTGAAATAAATATCACATCAAAAATGAAATACTAAATATGAAATAATCAGACATTGAAAATGTTTATATTTTTAAAATGAAAAATTAACATTAATACAAATATTATTTTGTTTTCATGGTACAGCCAATGCAAATTTGGGTTGTGTGTTTTTTCATTGCATCCAATTCTGTTATTTTAGAATAATTTATATAACATTATAGTGTAAATTTATATTCTCAGTTAATGATTTTGTATGTTATATTTTTATATATATATTTTCACAAAGAAAACTTGCAAAAGTATAATAAATATAAATGTAAATAAATATGATTATATATTTTTAGCAAATTTTTCTTTCCTGTAAACAAATGCCTTTTTTTAGCAGTTTACGTTTATAATTTTATATTTACATGAAAATTTTTTATGTCCAATTATTCAATATTCAATATTTATGCATTTTTCACACGTAAATGTTTTTCTTTTTTTTCATTAAATGTACTTTTTTTTTTACAAACAAAACTTTCAATAGCGGAAAATTATAAAAAATCTAATTTATGAATCTACATTTCAAACACATTTTTTCATTAAATGTTTGTTTTTTGTAAAGAAAAATTGTCCAAAAACGACAAAGCCAAATAAATTTAACACTTTATCTGAAAAATAAAGATATAATGCTAACTGATTAGCAATTTTTCAATCATCCTTATGCTATGAAGAATATATGACAATTAATTCTCATAATTTTCAAGGTGGCTATTTATCTATGCTAGCCAGTCACAGAAAACCAGTTTGCAAGGCATAAAAACATATTTTCATTATCAAGTATATAAAATAAAATAAGATATAGCGCTAACCCAATAGGGCAAGTAACAGTTTCCTGAAGTAAATAATCAAGTTATAATATACAGTATTATTGATACTAATGTTTGAATATCATGACCATACCTAATCAGATCTCTTTTTACAAAAAATGTATAGTATGGCACGCATGAGGGGATTCAGAGGGACGTACTGCTTCCTGGTGCCGTACCTGGTCTGCTTCGTGTGGTGTGAGTTCTCTGTGGTCCTGCTGCGGAACTCCACCACCATTGGCCTTATCCGCACTTGTGTGGCCTACTTCCTCTTCCTGTTTGCCTTACCTGTTTTGGCTTTGGGTCTGATGGCGATGCTGCTGATTCAGATGGTTAAGTGGTTCCTGGAGTTGGAGTTAACAAAAATGCTGGTGACCCTGGCAGTGTGCGCCGTCCCTGTGATTCTGCGGCTTTGGACTCGATTCAGCCTGTCCATCCTAAATGTCTTCCGTTCCATCACCCAGAGAGGTCCGGTGAAACTGATCCTCCTGTGCATCACTACGGTGATTTTCCTCTGCGGCGTCTATGTCTATAATGCTGAAGGTCTGAAGGTGTATAACTCCACAATCACCTGGCAGGAATATGGTACAGTGTGCGGCCCACGTGCTTGGCAGGATCGCGGGATGGCTCAAACACAGCTCTTCTGCAGCCATCTGGAGGGTCATCGTGTCACCTGGACTGGAATATTCCGTCGTGTTCGTGTAGCTGAGATGGAAAACGGAGCTCGGTCTGTTATAAACTTGCTACCGGTGTTTATGGGAGACTGGTTGCGGTGTCTCTATGGTGAGGTTTATCCAAAGTGTGAACCACAGAATAATATGTCTCTAGTTGTGAATGTCACAGGAGACTCGCCTGTCAATGCCACAATGCTGTTCCTCCAGCAGGAAGAGGAGGAGCTCTGTCGGATAAAAGCCTATGCTAAACACCAATGCCACGTTAAACGCTTCGACAGCTACCGCTTTGAAGTGACGGTCGGCATGCCGGTGGATGGAGTCACACAACTTGACGATCCGGCAGGCGACATCCTCCTAATGGCGAGTCACGAGTTTAAACAGGTGTTGCTGAACCTCAATCCAGGCAGCATGGTAGAGTTCAGTACAAAGCTGGAAGGGAAGTTGGGTACCAAACTACCTGCATTTGAACTGAAAGCCATACACTGTCTGGACTGCAGCTCGTCATTGGTGCCTGAGGGACGACAGGTCAAGATTGAACGGAACTGGAGGAAAACCATGCTTAAAGCCATTCAGTTTGCATTTGACTTCTTCTTTGCTCCATTTCTCTGTGCTAGGATCAATGTGTAACGAAGAAGTAGAAGAAAAGATAACATACGCAAATCTGAATCACAGTCAAAATGTTTTTTTTTTTTCCTATCCAAAGTCAGAAGAATTGAAAATAGCTGCTTTTGTTTGATTTAAAATACGGTAGAAGGTGTTATATTGTAAAATATTATTACAATTTACAATATCTGAATTACTGTCACATGATCCTTCAGGTCAAATACTATCATGTGAAATATATAATAATAAGAAGACTGGAGTAATGGCTGCCGAAAATGTATCTCTAAAGGAATAAATTATGTCTTAAATAGAAAACAGTTATTTTAAATTGTATTAATAGTTCACAATATTACTGTTTTACTGTGTTTTTGATCAAATAAATGCAGCTTTGGTAAATGCTTTTTTAACAGCATAAAAACAATTATTCTACACTTTTGACTGGTAGTTTATAAGTTTCATGATAGTTCTATTATAAAATGGTAAGATTAGTGTAATCTGTCTAAAAAAAAAAGTATTCAGCAAAAATTTAATTTAGTCGTCATTAACAAGTGTTACAGATTAATAATTTAAGTTTTTTTTTCAACTGCCCTCATTCCACAGATTAGCCATGTTATTTAGCAAGTTCTGCTCAAATTATAATTTCTGCATTCATAGCATTCTATTCAACTGCAGAACATATGCAAAAAAACAGCAAGATATGACACAATGGTCAAAGATTTGTAATGCACGTTTACATACAAAATGTTTAAAAAGCAGATTTACAACTAAGAACCAATGTTTCTGACCTTCAGAAATTCAGCCTAACATTTATCACTAATTTATGATAACAATCATTATGTGCAGTGGATCTTTATTCACAATTGATTTATTTTCTTGTTTGTGTGTCATGAATAAGAATGCATGGAACACTAGTATTTAGAGTATTTATGAAATGAAGTGTTTTTGTGGACATGAGCCTTATCTATTATTTGTTACATTTTTTTCTTCTT
Organism: Carassius auratus; assembly: GCF_003368295.1. Taxonomy (NCBI): domain Eukaryota; kingdom Metazoa; phylum Chordata; class Actinopteri; order Cypriniformes; family Cyprinidae; genus Carassius; species Carassius auratus. Next base: position 10,429,050 of record NC_039268.1, on the reverse strand, counting down.
TTTTGTCTTTTAAATAACATTTGTGTCTTTGAGTCACTGATAAAAATCTGTACACACTCATACAGCCAGCTCACACTTTGACGCACTCTGATGATGTCACTGTTTGTTAAATATAAAAACCATCTCTACACAGATGTTTTCCTTAAAGGTTCTATGACAAGTGGATGTAAAACCTGTTTACATTATCTTTGGAATTAGGTTTTTATTTTTTGTGAAAATATAAAAATGAATTAAAGTGCCTTTAATATTCACAGTTATTGTTCTTCTTAGGTTTGATGCTGCACAGTGTGTAGTTAGCTCACTATAAGCATACCAGATGTGTGTGTGTGTGTGTGTGTGTACCCAGAAGCAGACAGACAGACTGAGAAGACTGAAAAGAAAACTGTATAATCTAAGTACAGATGTCATATTAATTTAATTTCATTACTCCATTTGCCTCTTTTATTTTTCCATTTTTCCATTAAGTGTCAATAGAATATGTTTAGGCATCATAGATATACACATTAGTAACACTGGATAATGATAAACATGCGTTTTTGTGTGTATGCTTGCTTGTATAGGCGTATTTGTGTGTGTGTGTGTGTGTGTGTGTGTGTGTGTGTGTGTGTGCCCTGAAAAACTCAAGCTATTATTCCCTGGTTGCATTGTGAATGTGAGTGTGTGTTTCACTGCATGTCTGAGAGGAAAGCATGAGAGAATGCATTATGGCAGAAGTCCTATTGCCATGGTAACGGATGTAAGAGAATTAAAGTGTGTGAGAGAAAGGGGAACAGAGTGAATAAAGCTAAGAATCATTGTCTCGGGGTACAAAAACAATGTGAATGAACTACAAATGTAAAAATAGGAGTAGAGGGACTGATTGTAAGAGGCACAGCCTCAGTATATGTAGAGCAAAGAGTACTAGAAAAATGGGACAGACAAACACGTGAACACCAGAAAAGGGACGAAGTCAAAGAAAATGAGAAAGCAAGCAAGCAAGCTCGCTCGTCAGTTTGAGAGCACCCCGTTTACATCATAACACTTTAAAAATGGAGTCATTAAAAGAATGTTACATTCATTCAGCCTTGTTCATATAGCAAAAACAATCACTGACCTCCGTATCATAGTCTACACAGACACCCTACAATTCATTACCACATCTACACCAAACAAACAGTCACCCAGAAGGTGAATGGCACCTTAAACGAAAGATAACTTGCCGTGTTCTTTCTACAGTGGATAGAGAGTTACATGTACACCTGTGTGATCGTAGAAAACACGGTGTGCAGAGATTCACATTTACACATAGTTTATCCACTTACTAGCTGCTACATATTGGAACATTCCAAATTCAATACAAGATAAGCTATTTTAGGATTTTTTTTCTCTTTTTTTCAAAGATAAGCTATTTGTCATGTTGCCACAAAATGCAATTTTGACACATCCTCAACTATGTTAATGCACTTATGATGGAAATCCAGGGGGCAAGGAATTAGCAACATTGGGGGGGGGGGGGGATAAAAATTAAATACCGTTTGACAGTATAGCCTCAAAACCAAAAGAAAACCGAACGATTTTTGTAAAACCTGCATACATGAGGTATCCTAATTTTGAAGGTTGGTTGTTCAGCTTTTTTTGAAGCCGTGACTGTGCTTATGGGGAGCAGTGTAACATGTTTTTATGCTTAGTTTTTTTTATGCATTATTTTAACTTTATTCTACACCACTGTTTCTGTTCTCGTCAAAACAATCTGTTGAGTTCTTGGTAGTAGGAAATACAAAATTGGGCTCAGATTGGTTAGCTGGCCCAGTATGTTGTGATTCGTTAACCGCCTATGCAAATTGTCTGGAAACTTCATGCCCCCTTTCCATTATGTATTACTGCATGTTCCCCAGGGGGGCAGGGTTAATGTAAACATCGGGGTTAGTGATGTCACAAACCTGGGAAGAAGCTCGTTGTAGTCCCTACCAGTCTTTTTTGTAGTCCTTGTAAAAAAATCTAACTTTGCATTGAACTTTGATTTTTATTTATTTATATTCTAACAGAAACATTACACACTAACTAAAGTGAAATAATAATCAACCCCCCCCCCCCTTTAAAATCTGCATATATGAGGAAACCTAATTTTAAAAGTGTGACTCCTTGACCAACAAAATAATGTTAATAAAATCTTAAAACTACAACTTAAAACATATACATGTTAAATATACATTATTTTCTAATCACGTCAAACTCTGAAATATTTTATTGGGTAAAAACTTTAAGTAAAAAATATTTATAAAGTACTAACTCAGAAAATCGCAAACAACTGGAAAAATATTGGTGTATTCAGATATTTTTGTGGAAAATGAGAGGCTTCGGAGTCACTCATATAAGCATTTCAACAAAAATACAAGCTGCACATTTTGCTTTTAAACCATTCAGAACGCCCCACTGACTTCCACTGAAAGTACATTACTCTACAACTTTAACAAAACAGAGTAATGTGTCAAAATTATTGTTTGTGGTAAAGCATTTACCGGAATATTCTTTAAAATGAACAAACTGATTTTTCATGTCTTTCTGCACTGTTCTGTAGCCTGTGCCACTATTTTCATCTGTATTTCCAACATGGCTGTTTAAATTTCCTTTTGAGGGATCAGCTACAATCATAAATAAAAAGGCAGTGCTTCACTGTGAGAGCCCAGAAATCTGTGAAACCAGAGACTTGATCAGAGTTTGAACCGAACGCATGTCAGTTACTGTGCACAAATCTGCAGAAGGCTTTTCTGAAAGCGTGTTACTGGTGTGATATACCCTTGTTCTTTTTTTTTTTTTTTTTACCATACAGGTGTAAATGTAACCCATCGTGAGGTGTAACCAGGTTAAGACAGTGTGGATCAATCCTTCCGTTAGGATGCATGAGACAAGTACTGGAATTTAATAAACCTCCTCCAAGTGCGATATAGTGATTGGGTCGTATAGGCATCCATGTTCTGATGTGAAGTAAAATGAGTGCTCGTATAGCAGATGCATTGTGGGATTCTTTTGGGAAGCACGTGATAGGAAGACTGCTCAGAGCACTCTTGTTACCATGGCAACTGAGTAACCTGTCTCCAGGCAACCTGGCACAGAGGAGTGGAGCGGTCTCATTTCTGGTCTTTAGCCCAAATTAGCTCTCAATCAAAGATCAGCGAAGTCAAGGATTGGCCGACAACACCATCCCTCACATATCAAATAAGTCCAGGATTGGCTAACTGTGATGCCGAGGAAATTCCACGTACCGTAGCTCATTGGCAACATTCTTGGAGAAGTAAATAACCAACAGTTATCAGATAAAGTCACTGGCTATACATAACTGCTCTCCTGGAACGGCTTTACTGCAAAGTCCATCTGTTTACTTTCAGGTTCTGGCAACTACGTCCATCTCCACAGGACCAAAATTCTGTGTTTTAAAGTATCATTATTATTTTTTTTATATATGTGCATGTTGGTTTGTGTGTGGCCCTGTGAAGAGCTTTACACAGGTTCGTCACATGTTTTCTGCGTTCACCCTGTCCTGAAAGATATAGAGGTTGTTGGTGGCTGCAATGGCGATGATATTTTCAGCCGGGTGCCAAGCCATGTGCAGAATCTTTTTTGTGAAGTCCAGACTGTCCACGCCCACGTCACCCCGCCGACGCCGGCCCCCAGTGTAAATGCGGCGAGTCCGCAGCACGGCACGCGGTTTACTGCTCTCACGCCATGCCTCGAGGGTTACACCCCGGCCGGTCTCGCGATCGAACATCCGGAAAAAACTGTTATACGCTCCTGTCATGATTACACTTGGAGTGGTGAGGTGAGAGACAGCAAAGCATGATGGGTATAAAATAGAATGGGTATGCGGAGTAAACAAGAGTTTGGAAGAGGAACAAATGAGCAAATCAATAAGTGAGTAGGAAGAGAGAAGAAGAGAGTATGAGTCCAAACCAGGAAATAAGCCTATATTGCATGAAAATATGATTATTCAAAAGCCTCAGAAATGCTTACCTGTCTGTGCTGTTCCAGACGCACTCAAACTTGTCAAAGATGCAGTCGTTTTCATACAAAGAGCAGAGTTTGCTTCTTAAGTACTCGTGAACCTGACACACAAGGAAATGTTGATAGAAATATACTTAAAATCATTCTAAAATTCTATCATGTTCATTCTAAAATCCATTGCGAAACTGTTGTGGAACTACTTTGAAACTGTTGATGAATCATTTAGGGGAAGAACAGACAAAAGAGTTGAAAACAGAATTGAACAGCAGAATATTCCACTATAAATATATACAAGACCGAAAATGGAGCACAGCAAATCAAATCAGTCAATTCATTATTAAATCTGTTGATTTACATAAATTTTCCATTAAAATCGGTTCAGTTAGCATTGTTATCGATAACTAAAGCTAAATATTATTAAAAAAATGTGTTTTAACAAAATATAAATATTTTATGAAAAACTTAGATACCGTATATATCGGACTATAAGTCGCACCTAAGTATAAGTCGCATCAGTCCAAAAAATACGTCATGACGAGGAAAAAAACATATATAAGTCGCACTGGACTATAAGTCGCATTTATTTAGAACCAAGAGAAAAGATTACTATCTACAGCCGCGAGAGGGGCTACAGGAGCACTGAGCAGCATAGAGCGCCCTCTCGTGGCTGTAGATAGTAATGTTTTCTCTTTCTCTCGGTTCATGTCAAATTAATTTTGATAAATAAGTCACACCTGACTATAAGTCGCAGGACCAGCCAAACTATGAAAAAAGTGCAACTTATAGTCCAGAAAATACAGTATATTGCATTGACAACTTACAGAAATAAAACGAGTTTAAGTTAAAGTAATAAAATTACTAAAACTAAAACCGAAATAAAAGCTAAATACAAATATGAAAAATAATTTAAAAAAATGACAAAAGCACATAACAAAAATCCTACAATTTACACTTAAACTAAACTTAAATATGAAAATATCAAAATTTTACTACCGTATTTTTCGGACTATAAGTCACACCTGAGTATAAGTCGCATCAGTCAAAAAATAGTCATGATGCGAAAAAAAAAAATGTATAAGTACAACATTACCGTCTCCAGCCGCGAGAGGGCGCTCTATGTCTTCAGTGTAGACTACAGGAGCACTGAACAGCACAGAGTGCCCTCTCACGGCTGGAGACGGTGATGTTTTCTCTTGGTTTATTTCTCTTGGTTCATGTCAAATTAATTTTGATAAATAAGTTGCACCTGACTATAAGTCGCAGGACCAGCCAAACTATGAAAAAAAGTGTGACTTATAGTCCGGAAAATACGGTACTATACTCTAATATATAAATATACTACTGTATAAAATACTATAATAGTACATGAATAACACTAACTGTCCCACAACAGTACAGGAACATTTAGAATTAACTTATTTACTACAAGAGAAGGGTAAAAAGTGTCTTGCATGTAAAAACAAAAACAAAAAACTATAAGTCGTACCTGAGTATAAGTCGCATCAGCCCAAAAATAAGTCGCACTGGACTATAAGTTGCATTTATTTAGAACCAAGAACCAAGAGAAAACATTACCATCTACAGCTGCGAGAGGGCGCTCTATGCTGCTCAGTGCTCCTGTAGTCTACACTGAAGACATAGAGCACCCTCTCACGGCTGTAGACGGTAATGTTTTCAATTGGTTCATTTCTCTCGGTTCTTGTCAAATTAATTTTGATAAATAAGTCGCACCTGACTATAAGTCACAGGACCAGCCAAACTATGAAAAAAAGTGTGACTTATAGTCCGGAAAATACGGTAAACCAGAAATAGTTTAGCCTAGTATTTGTGCTGCAAATATCATGTCTTTATGCTGACATGTACCAAGACTTGCATGTTACCCACCTGGTAGGTCTCCACTGGGCCCTTCTCCATGTTGAGGTCCCATACTTTGACAGTCAAGTAGTCTCTGGTGAGCAGATAACGTCCACTATGGCTAAACTTAACATCAGAAACCGACGAGATGATCTCAGAGAAGAAAGATCGATTGCCTGGGTCCTCTGGCTCCTCAAAGACTGAGATGAAGAGAAGTAACAGATTCAAACGGAGTTCAGAGTCACTTAAATAGTTAGGATGGGGCAGCTTTTATCAGCACGATGAGCCTCCATACCATTTAGTTCCACTTTTTAATACTTTAGCTATCAATCACCAGGTATTTGAGGCAGCTGGTGAACGGTTTCAGTGGTTTTACTCTTAATGACTTAATGGCAGCAATGAAACATCTTTAAAACTGTGGTCTGCTTATCTTTTAATTCAGCTACAAGTCTAAATCACATTACATCTTTTTATCTAAGCTACTTCCAACAGGTCCTGGATAAGTGAAGAATTTCTGAAATAAAAGATTTTAGGGGCATAAACAAATGAAAGGTTAAAGGCAATGTTTGGGAATAGTTACATGAGATTCATCTATCACAAGACATCTATCACAAGTAACGCAGTCTATGCACTGAAGAAGCACGTACTTACTTTTGGAGTGCTTGTCACAGAGTGCTGAATCTCTCATGTCACAGAGGCGTAGCGTGCCTTTACTGCTGCTGTATACAAACAGGTGGCAGTGCTGTGGGTGGAACTCTGCAGCTGTTATCACCTCCGTCAGGTCCTCCATATTGGCTGGCTTAATGTCCACAATGTCTGAGAGGGGTCAAGGAAAGCTTCTGATTGACAGCTCTGAAAACTGCTCTTCTCTGTTAGAGATTCTTTCATTAAGATTTTCAGTGAATAACAGCTTATTCTGTTTGGTCATAAAAGAGTCATGTTGACCACTTTTTTTTATTTTTGTTTTAGTGCTTTAGTTCCTTTTTTAAGAAACAGAACTGCAAGCACATTCTGACAGTGGTGGCTTATAAACTGTCTCATCAGCAGATGTGTAAATCTCTACAGTTGCACGATTATTATTCTGAGCACTCACTCACACACACATACATGTTCATCCACACACATCACATGCAAGCACACAACCTACAATTATCCCGAAGGCAGCTATTATGTGTTTTAGAGGAGAGTGTTTCCTTGGTGAATTATTTAAATGCTTCCATAGATATTTTATTTCTAGGTCAGAGTCCTGCTCAAAAGAAGAGGAGCTTTGCAATCTGGAACACAAAACCCTCTGCCTTCAGTCCAGTCACAGGAACACAAAGAAATGAAAGCAATCCAGTTCAAGAACAGAACATTTTTATACCATATTCACTTCAACGGATGCAATGTTTTGGTTTTCTATAGAAGCCAGTTTAAAGTGTCATAATGGCTGGCTGCATTTAGTTTTATCTTTTCTTCTCTTTTTTTTAGTGAGTGAATAGACAGGAGGGTAGACATGAAGGATACTGAAGCTTCGATCGGTGATATCCAGGTGCCACATGTTGACCCTGAGATCATCAGCAGACAGATATGTCTCGCCATCACTATTGACTGAGATGGAGTTGACGTGGTAGGTGTGGCCGTTGGCAAAGATTCTCCTCGGCCGTACCTCAACCATCAGGTCAGTGGGCTTCAGGACCGGCACCTTGAGGAAAATGGATTTAGTATCAGAAGTCTTCCTTTTATTGTAGATTATTTACTCAAAATAAAGGTAACACTATATAACCTATATAGCATAGCAACTAATTCTGTATCTATAATAAATCGTTAACAAACAGTGTATTGTAGAATTCTACATATTCATTTCATTCATTCATTTAAAGGGTTACTCCACCCCAAAATGAAAATTTAGTCATTAATCACTTACCCCCATGTCGTTCCAAACCCATAAAAGCTTTGTTCATGTCTCATAGACTGCCAAGTAAATTACATTATTGAGATCCAGAAAAGTATGAAAGACGTCATCAGAATAGTCCAGCTGCCATCAGTGGTTCAACTGTAATGTTATGAAGCAACAAGAATACTTTTTGTACACAAAGAAAACTAAAATAATGACTTAACTCACAAGGATATGTTTTCTACGTGTAATTTAGGGGTGGGCGGATCGATCTAAATATCGATAGTGTCAATACCAACACTGGTATTGGTATCGGATCGATACAATTGTAATTTAATCGATATTTTAATTTAAATATCTCTCATCTACGTTCATTATACTTTGCTCGTGTCTTCTACCTCTAAAATCCTGAGAAAACGCTGCTTTCACATCCTGGGCCACTTTGCTACTCCTCCCCCTCCTGCTGCTCTGCTGTGATTCGTTGTTGTGTCGTCACGTGACTCACTGACACAACGCGCCGAGGAGCAGCGAACAGAGTGAGCGAAGCTGATAGCACATTGAAGTCCAGAAGGGGAGCTCAGGGAATGTAATTGCACAGGTATATTTGTTATTTGTTTGTTCTTCAGTAATAATTGTGTGCACTTTATTTCATTTGCTTTTAAAACCAGAAAAAAGGGAGAGATTCTTTTCATTCTTTCTTTATTTTTTATTTTTTAAAGGCTGTAAAGAATTAATTCTACAGTGCCTAATAACTAATAATTTTGTGGACTTCAATACATTAAGAAAAAATATTGCCTAAATAATTTATCATTCATCCACCTTAGAAATAATGACAAAGACCTACTGCACTCCCCTACACAAAAGTTTTTATTTTAAGTAAAAAGTATCGTATTGGTATCGGTATCGGCGATACTGACCCTATATGTATTTGGTATCGGATCAATACCAAATTTTGCAGTATCGCCCACCACTAGTGTAATTACGCTTTGATTTAAACGAAACAGCGCATCCGTGCAGCACAGCTGACACAGAAGAGCGTACACTGCTTGCGTTCAGTGGATATTCTCCAAAATGGCTCTAAGGTGATGTGGAGAGACACAGAGAAGTATTGTTCAATTAAGTCGTTATTTTTGTTTTCTTCACATAAAAAAGTATTCTCGTTGCTTCATAACGTTAAGGTTGAACCACTAATGGCAGATGGACTATTCTGACGACGTCTTTCATACTTTTCTGGAACTTGACAGTGTAATTTACTTGGCAGTCTATGGGACAATCTCAAGCCTCCCAGTTTTCATCCAAAATATCTTAGATTCAAGAGACGAACGAAGCTTATACAGGTTTAGAACGACATGGGGGTAAGCGAATAATGATAAAATTTATATATTCAGGTGAAATATCCCTTTAAAATCTTTTTGACTGTATAAAGTCTTGTGATTTTTTTGGTTGCATAATATAATGTAATGGTAAATGTCATTCATTATGTATTAATGTACAGTCAGATGGTCATTATCAAAGTGAGATCAGGACCCAGATCACATCTAATGTCACCCTAAAGGAATACAATTTTTCAACAATGACTGGCTGACTGTAAATTATCCAGCTTAGTTATTATATGACTGCTTAACAAAAAAAAAACAAAAAAAAACTTGACTTTATTTATTTATCATAATAATATGTGAGAAGAAAAAGACCACAGAGTAATATGAGAAACTAGCACAGATACTGTACATAGGAAACTATAACTGATTATCAATCTCAATTGTCAATTATAAATTGAGTGGTCATTATACAAAAAATGTTTAATCAAAGAATGCATTGATTGAGCAATTAGAGATGGATTCCTGAGAGCTGTGTATAATAAGTTATTATAGAGTGGGACAAAAAACAGTGACTTAAACAAATGCTAAATCAAACCAGTCCAAACCACCGGACCGAATATGTCAGCTGTGTAAATACCCGTAATGAGGTCACGGTGGAGATGTCCTTTATTCGCCCTTCTTCGTCCTTCAGATTGTAGCCCTCTGGTCGCTTGTCTCTCTCGCTCACCTTCCATAGCTTTATTGTTTTATCTGTCGGAACATATCTGAGAAATTATCAGCCAATCATTTTTATAACAGAGACTTTCTATACCAAAAGATCAATACATATTTATTTGCCATTTTCGAAATGCAAGTGGCCTTGAAAGGCATTGTTCATGCTTATGATACTTGTAATAATGTCTTATGATTCAAAGTGACTTACAGATAATAGAAACTTGAAATGTAATTCATCCAGACTATTTCAGTCTGATATCTGGTATCGATTTCTTGCACAGAATAATCACAGTGCCCTTTAATATTAGGCCTAAAATTATGTCTTATAATGAATGGGGGATTACATGGACAAATATGAAGCTAGATTAACTCCTGATGGAATGGAAGTGGTGTTATTACCGTTGGTAGAGAGGAGAAAGTGGGCAGCGTTTTGCTGTGGCAGCCAGCGGATCTTATTGATCTTCTCCTCAATCTCCAAACTCTTCAGATAGTCGAAGTCCGGTTCGTGACTCTGGAACGTACTGTAGACATTATACTCACCCGATTCTCCCAGCTCCTCAGATTCACCTTTAGACTGCAGTAAGAAAGAAGATCCAAATACAGTGTAAACAATGTATTGCCTGTTTTAAATGTCTTTTAAAAGAGCAAATAAACAGTGGATCTCTTTACTGTCTGAACTTTAAGTAGGTTTCAGTCCGAGTTATTTAAAAAACAGAGTGTTTTGTTGAGTATCTAGGTTAAAATATGGGTTATAATACATTGAAAAGGCACTGATTCAGTGGTCTGAGAAGACCTTACAGTCATCTGTGAACTAGACTGCTCTAGATCAAAGAAAAATACTAAGCCTTAAGACGTATTTTAAACCTGATCTATTTAAATTCTGTCACAAGGCTCTTTGGGCAATGGAAATTAAAATCACTTCATACATATTCAGCACCCTATGCTACAGAGCTGCGAAATGCATGTTAATGATGTATGTAAAATTTTTGGCAGCACAGCATTTTTTAACCATTATGACCTTTGCTATATACCTCCCCCAGAGTAAAACTGTTCACCATCTAATTCACTCCAATGCTTAAAAAAACAACAACAACACTGCTATATTTCCCCAATCATCAATCCCCCACTGCAGTGCTGTGCTCAGTCTGACCTACCTCTGTCTCTCTCTGGAAGATGACCACTCGGCCCCCCTTATCCCCTGTGGCCAGCAGATCCCCCGTCTGGTTAAACTCCACTGTAGAAATGACATCAGCTACAAAGAAATAAAGACAATCGTGTTAAAACTATCAGCAAATAATAATAATAATAATCATATCATATATACATTATATGGTATATATGTACACAATATATTATAATTAACAATAATAAAACAATAATGAATATATATATACATCATCTGAAAGCTGAATAAATAAGCGTTCCTTTGATTGCTGTTTTTTTAGGATTGGACAGTATTTGGCAGAGATAAAACTATTTGGATATCTGGAATCTGAGGGTGCAAAAAAATCTAAATACTGAGAAAATCACCGTTGAATTTGTCCAGATGAAATCTAAGCAATGCATGTTACTAATCAAAAATTAAGTTATGATATATTAACAGTAGGAAATTTACAAAATATCTTCATCAAACATGATCTCTACTTAATATCCTAATGATTTTAGGCATAAAAGAAAAATCAACAATTTTGACCCATACCATTTTTTTTGGCTATTGCTACAAATATACCTATATATATATAGCTGTTATTATTATTCAATATTTGTACTATGTATGCATGATTATTACTATTCTTATTATCTTTGAAAAATAATCAAAAATATTTATGATTTTGTTTTGTTTTTTACAATTTTGCTTGCTATAGTACAAAATTCCCAGATTTAGGGTTGTGAACAACTGCAGGTGGCAGTCCCAGCCAAAAAATCTTTTACGGTACAAATTGCCTAAAGTAATACAAGTTCATGGGCATGTGCTAGCACAGCACAACTGTGGTTTTGTCTACGCAAACACTTTTACTCAAGAGCTTCATCTGGGCATATGGCTCCACATTGTACAGCCTAATAGCTGATAAACAGCATGTCATGATTCTGCTTCTGCTAGTACAATGCCACTGAATAAAACAGCCTGGTTTGCTCCTGATGAAGCACTGTGCATTGTAATGTGATTACCGTAAGGCCTGCAAAAGACACAAATAACTGCTAGACAATTTTAGGAATAATATGCAATTGCTTGGATGAAAATTCTAAATACATGCTACATGATTTTATTCACATGCATGAAATGTAAGTCTATATCTTGGTTCTGTTTGCTCATGCTTTATTCTGGCAGGCTTACAGTGCCCAATAATTGAATGAAAACAGTCTCACTAATGCATGCTGTAACCCAATAACAGGTGTGTGGTGGGACCAGGTGATCAAAGTCTGATGAGTCAGCTGAATTAAAAGACCTTACCGCACAGCTGCTGAGATCAAGGTTATATTCAGGACTTCAGAGAGGTGAACAGGATCAAATTATGGTTGAGTATGTGTGTGTGTGTGTAACAGGAAGGGGATGTGCTTCTTCTTTTATGTGATGAGGGAGGATCATGCAGGTGTGTGCACATACCTTCTGTGACATAGTCTCGGAGGAAGCTGTGATTGATTTTGGTGTTCTCGCCGTCCTCACCCATCGGAAGCAGCGGAGTGCGTAAGCGCGCCCGTCCGGAGCAGAGCCGTCCAATCCGTGCTGTCCCACCCCCCCAAAGCTTTGCCCATGCTGCTGCGGCCTAGCAGAGTTGCCTGCCGCACGGCATCCTGGGATACGGTCCGGCTTTGTCAGGAGGAAGACGAGTGGGGAGCGACAAGGATGCCACAGAGAAATGGGAGGAAAAAAGCGGGACGAACAAACCAAAGTTCAGTCAGCGGGAGAAAAACCCCTTGCTCGAGCACACGTCCTGACGCTCAGCCAACACTGCCTGGCAACAAGAAACACAGAGGAAAAAAAAGAGGATGTAGGTGTGTGAGTGATCCGTAGATTCTCTGGTGCTGTGGTAGGTCGTTTTCCGGGTGCTTCCTGTGTGTGTTAGTCCTTGAAGGAAAGCAGAGGATAGCGGAGGAGAGAGTGACAGGTTGTCTTTCACAGGAGGGGTGAGGAGGAAGAGGAGAGGCCTTCACGGTGTGTCCTCTCCCTTCTGCTGCAGTGTGACGGAGTGCGCGTGTGTGTATGCGTGCTTGTGCGTGAAGGGAAAGGAAAAATGAAAAAGAGGGGGAGGGAGAGAAAGAGGGAGAGAGAGCGAGAGAGAGAGAGAGAGAGAGAGGCAGAGAGAGCGCGCAGATACTGCCAGCCTGTCTTCCTCGAGTACCACTGCTGCTGAGCATCTGCACAGCATCACGATGTCACAGAAGCCTCCTCCCTGCTCGGCCAATCAGAGGCCAGCTACCCTCGGCCGCACCTCCCACTGCAGGTGACAAGAGGAATGAGCCTGGAAAGGAGAGGAGATTGGGAAATCAGAGAGATGGAGGCATGAGTATCTGGGATGCGGTGGAGCCACAGATATTCACCGGAGTGAGACGTATGACACGAGGAGACTGATGGGAAATGGGACAAGATGACTTGAAAAATGTGAGGGATGGAAGACAGAGAGCAGATGAAAGGAAATGCAAATGACGGAAGGACGAAAATACACTTTGGAGGTAATCAAATGGAGATGTACTGTACATGAATGTAAAAAGAGGTTTAACTGAGTGAAAGGCAATAGTATGGAAAATAAGGAAGACACGAAAGATGCTCTGAAATCTTGTTGAGTTGCTCCCTCTAGTGTTTGTAAGATATTACTACACAGGAGGATGGGAAAGTTTAGGATTGCACAATAACTAATCTGTCAGAAGTAAAAAAAAAGTAAATCTACAGGCATAGAGATTTCTAGTCATGTTAACTACTTCTTTGGATTTCTGTAAGGAAACAACGAGGTAACTAGTTTTTTTGTTTTTTTTTGTTTTTTTTTGCCAGTTTGGTAATACACATAATACACTTTTATAGTGTCATTCATAAGTGAAAATAAATAGTCACAACGATTAAGCTGGTATAGAACGAAAAAAAATAAATAAATAATAAATACAATTAAGCAACATAATTGGTCTCTCTTTTTATTTATTTATTTTTAGCATGGTGGTTTTCATTTAATGAGTAAAACAAGCTAACCCTAATCAAAAACCCCTTTCGAAAGAGGATTGGATTTTCCCGCGAAATGTCACCAAGCTACAGTAAGCAAGGTCACGTTAGGCCGCACCTTTTTGGATATTAAAAGAGTGTGAGGGTACGTATACTCTTTTATATTAATGCATTAATATAAACTTAAACACTGTTAGCACACAGTATTTGGTGCCATGGCACAGAAAAGGCTTAAAAACCTGTTAGCCTATTAAACTGTTTAATAAACGCTTATCAGAAGTTAATGTAACTGTTACTTATGTACTCTCTTACCACTTGTAGCCTACAGTATAGGCTACTTATGTAAGCCGATGAATTGGATGCAGAATTCAACTTCATCCGTGATAACCAGCTTTTTTTTTATTATTGCGTTAAGTCACATCTCCCAGGTTAACTTTGCCTTGGCTTTCTGGTCATCTATATATTTATTTATTTATTTATTTATTTATTATTTTTTGACAGTACCAGTAGAGGCCTATGGAGTCAAAATAGGGCCATATATATCTGCAAAATAAAACAATGTTTTGCAAACAAAAAAATATGTTTTGCAAATAAAAATAGAGTATTGAGGAAAAAAAAATGCTTTTTTGCAAGTAAAAAAAAAATAATTGCAAAAGAAAAGTTTACCACAAGAGAAAAAATTAAGTTTAGCAAAGTAAAACTTCAGCAGCAATGACTTTGCAACACATTTCCCTTTGCGCTGCTCCTTTAAATCCGCGTTTCAGTCATCCGTGCCTCTGCGGTGCAAGCTTTCCTTTGCGCTTCATTTTTTCTTTGCGCCTCGCTTTGTGTCACTGATTTGACGTGGGGGAGGGGTCAAGAGGTTGAGGTGTGTACAAGGGATGAAGGCGCGTCCTTCTCGTTACGTCATCAGCGCGAGCCCCAGACCGAGTGGATCGATTGAAATGGAGGAGCAGAGACATGCGGGTGATGGATCACAGGTATGTGTTATTGATCGCTTTCTTATTATTATTAGACTCCTATATTATTAATAACAGATACTTCAGACCGGCCAGAGGGTGGTATTTAACGGGGTTTTGAAGTAAAATTATTTGAGTAACACATAGGCTATTATGTGTGGAGAGCTTTCACTGAACATCACAATCTTTTATTTGATTGAGGTGGGCCTGTAGAGGCTTTTTGCACCTCTTTTGTTGTCAGTTTGTGTTCCTACCACGTCTCTAAGCCAGCCTTGACTCCTTTACTAGTGGGTGGAATAACCATCCTCTCCACACAGAGTAATCGAAGCCCAGACCAGTTGTGGGAAATTGGACTCCTGCAAAACCCTGTCACTCCTCCAGTCCTATCTGAGGTATTTTAAGAATTTGTGTCTTTTAATGTAATGTTTTCATGCAAGATATTGCCCCAATGTCCATAAACTATTACCAACTTTTAACAGATTGCACAAGATGGCGACTCTGACTGGGACACAGACAGTATCTCTGACCAGCCGTGGACAGGAATTGTAGTTCCTCCAGTCGAATGCCCCTTACTGAAGAACTTAAGGCCCAAATTCAAACTTTTTTTAACCCAACCTCACACTCTCAAAACTATGGAAGAGACCATTATTTAGTTTTAAATGTTGTGCTGCTTCATTCTTAATTGACACTAAATCAATCATTGAAATGACTTGTTACCAAATGATACATTTACAAGCAAATTAACATCCAAGTCAATAAAAAACAAATTTAAGGTGACATTGCATGCTTGTTTTATTTTCTGTATTGGCTATATTTAAAGCAGAAAATGGCTAGTATAACAACTTGTGTTCTCTTAACACATTCATTAAGATATACAATTTTACATTATGTAACACGTTGTGTTCTCTACACATACACAGTAAATTTCAAAACCATAAGAACATTTACCAATGTATAAAAGTTTTTATTTTCCTGAACATGTACAATTCCATACCTTTAGTATAATTTTAAATTCAGTTTAAACCGTTGTCAAATTGAATGGCTTGGATGGGGTTGATATTGTCTGAATTAAATCAATTACATTTTAACATTAATTTGTAGGTTTTTTTTAACAATATTTATACTAAATCAACTCTGTCAGTTCATACATAACACAGCTTTCAATTTCTTGGAGAAAGTCTTGCAGAAAGTTGATTATAGCGGTTTCATAAGTCTCTTGTACTGATCCCTTCTCCGACATTTTCGGAAGAATGTTCTGCATGATGAAGTCTGCATCAGCCTGTGGGAAAAAAAGAAAAACAATCATCCATTTTCAGGTACATATGCACATGCAAAAAAGCTACTTTATTACCATTTTCTACTATTATTTTTTTTGTAAGGAACAAGTGTTTGACAATTATTCTTTAAATTGGCAAATAATAATTTTCCTATCTATAACATTCCTAAAATGAAATACAAGATATAGGCATATTTTTTTTTTCCAGTTACTGATACCTTATCATCATCATCCACCACATCAGGGAAAAAGAACTGGTGGCAAAGTCCTGAATGGTTTTCCAGGATTGTAGACTTCAAGACCTTTTCAGATTTGCTTCAACAAAGGGACCAAACGTAGAGTTGCATGAAGCACAATTGATCTGGAAAAAGAACCAGAAAATTATTGCATAATATAGACAGTGTTGTGGCTAATCCATATATCTGGTAGGCAGCAAAATTAAAACCGTTTGCAAGGTTTCAAATGTAAAGAAGTTAGAAGACTTTTTCTGACCTTATTATGGCCTCTTTGTTCTCAGGTTTAACGGCCCCAATAAAACCACAGTTAATAATTTGATCATACCATGCAGAGAGATCAGTTTCTTCTTCCTCCACCTGAAAAAACATAAATATGTAAACTGCGTAGAAATAAAGGTTTTATGAATTTGAAGCAGGAGGCTGCTGCTGCTGACCCTGAGCTGACTGAATCTGACCAGTGCTTTGGGTCAGAAGACCTATTCAATTCTGTGCAGCTGTACAGACATCAGAATATTCTCTCTGTTAAATATGTCATCACAACATCATATAGGATTATCTGGATCAGGTGTTTTAAACTCAGTTCCTGGAGGGCCACAGCTCTGCACAGTCAAACCCCAATCAAACACATCTGATTCAGCTAATCAAGATCTTCAGGATTACTAGAAACCTCCAAACAGGTGTGGGTTGGAGCTGGTTTGAGCTAAACTGTGCAGAGCTGTGGCCCTCCAGGAATTGAGTTTCACACAACTGATCTAGAATAAGTGCATTAACAATGTATCATAAACATCACAGCTTTTAAACATAGTCTATAGGGATGTGACCTACTGTATATAAATAAACTTGTTCGGAATCAAAAAGAGGTTTATTTCAAATTATGTTTACACATACAAGGCATTTGTTTTGTATTTGTTTTTTGTTTACAGTATATTTTGAGAGACACCTTTGGCATCGTTTATAGTCCATAATACAACTAGGGCGTGGAGAATAATAATAATTATTTATTAATTATAAAACAACATGAAAGGTGTGCATATTGAGAGAAATGTACAGCCGCCGAGGCAACCCGCATTAATTGATCTCTAACTTACTTAACTTGAGCAAACGCGTTGATACACATAGTTACATATAGTTATCGGTCTATCTAGCGAACTTGAAGAAAGCGTTCAATAACACATACCTGTGATCCATCACCCGCATGTCTCTGCTCCTCCATTTCGATCGATCCACTCGGTCTGGGGCTCGCGCTGATGACGTAACGAGAAGGACGCGCCTTCATCCCTTGTACACACCTCAACCTCTTGACCCCTCCCCCACGTCAAATCAGTGACACAAAGCGAGGCGCAAAGAAAAAATGAAGCGCAAAGGAAAGCTTGCACCGCAGAGGCACGGATGACTGAAACGCGGATTTAAAGGAGCAGCGCAAAGGGAAATGTGTTGCAAAGTCATTGCTGTTGAAGTTTTACTTTGCTAAACTTTATTTTTTCTCTTGTGGTAAACTTTTCTTTTGCAATTATTTTTTTTTTACTTGCAAAAAAGCAATTTTTTTCTCAATACTCTATTTTTATTTGCAAAACATATTTTTTTTATTTGCAAAACATATTTTTTGTTTGCAAAACATTGTTTTATTTTGCAGATATATATGGCCCTATTTTGACTCGATAGTTCAAACGATAGTCTACATATGTGTAGGAATCACTGAGGCATATAAAAAGAAGACAGAAAAGAAAAGGTGAATGAGAGCTATAGTATTGAAGTAAATTACAGTGATATGGATGGTTATCCATTGAATATATAAATGAACATAGTCTATTCCAGGGAGCTCTTTGGTTACCTGGTTGGTTTGTATTTCTACCTTTTTCAGTAATTGACATTTAGCATGATAAATGAAGTCACCTGACCCATTCTGAATTACGCAGTAATCCTACAGGGATGCCAAAACTTTCTCCCTCTCTCTCTCTCTCTCTCTCTCTCTCTCTCTCTCTCTCTCTCTCTCTCTCTCTATTTCTGCTCCAGATTGCTTATTCTGGGACATTTGGTGTGAAACTAGTTTGAGGTCAGTAAGTCTTATGCACACCAAAGCTACATTTGTTTTATCGAAAATACAAGAACTTTAATAGTGTGAAATGCTATTACAATTTAAGATAACTGTTTTGTTGTCACGCTACCATGATATAAACACATGACGAAGATGAAGAAGAATGCAAATCCTCAAGAGTATAGAAGACTGGACAGAAAACAGTGAATAGAACACAACTTACTGTAAGTAAGTTGGCAAATGAAGATAACTAACTAGATGCAACTGAAAAAAAAACAAAAAAACAATGACCTAGGTCACACAGAGCACATGGGGAAATAAAACACAACAAACAGTTCAGGGATATCAGAAACAATTCTAATATGCTAATTTGCTGCTTAAGGAACATTTTTTTAATTCATTATTTAATATACATATTTTCTTTTCATTATTTTTTCCAGTTTAATTGATGAAGGGCAGCATTAATTTGTTTTTTGTAACAATATAAAGGTTTATACAGTCATTTTTGATCAATTAAATACATTCTTGCTGAATAAATTTATTAATTTCTTATATCTTATATTTCGCATGGACAACTACGGAAGTCAATGCACATTCTTCAAAATATCTTTTTAAGCAGAAAAATTTTGATGACAAAAAAAAAAAAAAAAAAAATCTGTAGAGTTACTACAGATGTGACAACCAGCCCCGGTCTGCCTTATAGCTTGCGGTATTTGTATATGCTCACCTCTTATCTGTCTCTCTTCCTTGCTGAGTTAAATATGTCGACGCAGTTCTCGATGTTAAACTCTCCCATGCTGAGATTTTTTCAGCTAAGTAGCACAGTTCTGAGGAAGAAAGAGCTAGAGGAAATGGTACAGGAGAAAGAGCACACAACATGAAGCTTGTAAAGCATTTTGATACCTGCAGGGGTGCATTTACCGCACTTAATACTGACATGTGCACGTGTAAAACTACTTTTAAAGTTCATCATGAAAGCGGAAGCATTACAGGGATGTGTAAACCTGCTGATATGTTTAATTACTCACGAATGTCAGCGATCTGCAAGCTTTCATTTGGAGAAGGGAAATAAATGAAAAATTGAATAGACAATCAGGTTTCCATTTAAGAAACAAGCTGTCTTCTACATACAGCGATGAAAATCATCATCATATGAGCGTTCAGGTGGAAAAGCTCTTGGTGTCTCATTGCTGGGATTTGTATCTGGGGCCTAGTTAGGCTTCAGATGGGATTCATTTGAGCATCAGGAATCACGGCTAATTGTGTTTTAGAGTGCTTGATCAATTGCAGATTATTTGCTCTAGGTCAAGTGATAAATATTATACTGACATGACATGATTTGCAGCTCATTATCTTTGGGAATCATTCCAGATTTGTAATATGAAGTTAAGTTTTGCACATTAAAGACATGATTAAACATGCTACTGCCACAGCTTGAATTGGACCAGACGTTGGATCATTTGTCAGTCCATTCTGTAATCAAATGAAAATGATACTCTTTAGTCTAAACAATACATTCATGTTTATGTTACAACAGCACAGATTTGATTTGATTTTTGATTAGTTATGAACCCAGGACCTGCCGAGTCAAAAGCAGGACCTCAAAAATTCCACATTTAACCCCTTGACTGTTAGAGATTTTTTTATTCCTAGATGGCAACAAATAGTTCACAGGTCAGTTTTTCTCCTCTATACCATGGGCATATCTCGTAATTCATCAGCACCGAAATCATTAAATTCGACTGACTCTGGGAGCAGCATTCTTACATTTTCTTATTACACATTGCTCTAATGTGCTTTACTCACTGTGTCAATCCCACTACAGTTGTTCAAAGCATTTTTAGTGAGATTTAGACAAATTACATTTAGCAATCATGTTGTTATTGTAGAGCTAGCCAATGTGATGTTGACTTGATCCATATGTCTTAAAACCACCCTTATCTTATAATCAGGTATCACAGGTATTAAATCCGTAGTGAGAGAAGGGCTCAACGGGATATCTATGAAAAGTTCATCCCGCTTAACACCAGCCCAGGCTCATTGGAAAAACACCCTAGTCAAGGCATGCTGCTTATTACACGTTTCTCAAGACTTTCACTGTGTAATGTCAACTGCCAATGTTTTATTACATTAATTGTTGTACATTCTGCTGAGTAGTGCTAAAAGGTTAATGACCTGTCATGTTTGAAAATTATGTAGCATCACTTAAGTCTTTTCTGGACCTAATATAAAGCATACGTAGATAAAATGTATTTACTAAAGCAACCATACCATTTTATTTCATTTCCATGGGTCTGAGCTCTTTTATTGTCAAGGGTGTTTCACAGAACTTTACTAGTTAAGCTACCAAGTAAGTTTACAGTGTCAGAAAAGCCATATTTTAAGCTGTTTATGCAATGCAACTGTTAAAATGTATTATTTTACTAGTCATATACTATGGTAAAAGTTTTTTTTTTTTTTTTTTTTTTTTGAGGACATATCATTTAGTATTGTGCAAGGAACAGTGTGAAAGTGAGTCTTTATTAATCAATAATCAGTGAATTGTATACATATGTTCATTTTTAGAGTTTTACAAATGTGTAGGTAGAGGCACTTTTTTCCCAATGAATCTAGGTAGCTGAATACAGCCAAAAGTGACTTGTTCATTTATTAGCAAGTGTTATCTTGGTAGATAGCTACCTTTCAGTCTTTTGTGCAAATCTGAAGTACTGAAGTTAAATCAAGGAGACGGGAGAGTTAGATCACAGTGGGGTGAAAATGTGTATGATTAGATTCACTGTTGCAAATCTATGCATGCATCTCATTCCGCCTTCACTTTTTGCTAGAGAATATAAAATCCAGTGCATGTGACAACTTGTGTCTCAGGCAGGTATCATATACAGTAACAAAGATTTATGAAGTTTTACTATAGCATCACAGAATTATTACAAATTAGCCCATAGTGTGATTTGACATACTCCTGCTGCACATCCAGTCAACATCTCTAAATGAGTCTGTTTTATTGTTTTCACCAACGCTTATTGTTGTTTGTCCTTTCAGCCAGAAGCCACATATGATCCCACACCGTGTTTTTTTTTTTTTTTTTGTCAATGAAATGCTGTTCACAATGGTAATTCAACCACTTGACTTGTAGTTTAAGCCGATAATAATACTTTCCTGGTCAGCAATGCTGCCGTAATGGCATTGCAAGTGCTATAGCAAGCTCG
Source organism: Carassius auratus (assembly GCF_003368295.1). Taxonomy (NCBI): domain Eukaryota; kingdom Metazoa; phylum Chordata; class Actinopteri; order Cypriniformes; family Cyprinidae; genus Carassius; species Carassius auratus. The sequence continues at coordinate 10,407,447 of NC_039268.1, read as the reverse complement.
CTTACGTTGTTATTACTTGCACAGATAAAGTTACAGCTCATGTTTTCAAATGAGTTCACAGGCTATTATTTATCTGAAATTGCGGCTGGCTAAGGTTGTTCTTTGTGATGAGAAGCCCTGTCTGTAATTTCAGAAATGCTGACATTAAGCTTCAATCCGCATAGAAGCCACGTCTGCTGAATGTTTAACTTTGCTTTTTATGTTTGTAGAGTTGTTGTTCTGCTGAAATTGTTGTGTCCACCCGGTTCAAGTCACAAGTTGGTCTTTGATGCAGCAGATATAAAAAAAAGCACTGAAAAATCGACTGTCTGTGCATCAACCATGATGATTGCGTCATTGCTGTTAAAATTCAATGAAAATGTGTGGTTGAGGATCGCAGTGAGAAATGGATGGATAGTTGGATGGATGCTAGATTAGTGGTTGGGGTCTGGGAAACATAATGGACATTCTGCTTATTAATAGTTAGTAAGGCAGTTCTTAAGTTTAGGTATTGAGTAGGATTAGGGACATGGAATATGGTATTTGTATTTTGTAATTGTATTGCATTTTGTATATTGAATTGGTCCCTATCCTAAAGTGCTACTGAAATATCTTTGAAAATTGGAGTCCAAAAGGTTGCTAGTGTGTTAGAGTAATTGCTTGTTGCAGTAATTTCTAATGCACAGATCTATGTTAGTATAGAAGCTCCAACTCAGGGAGAGAGAGAAAGAGAGAGAGAGAGAGAGAGAGATAAAGGTAATTGTAATTAAAAAAAAAATTACAATAGTCACAATATGTCACATATATGAAAGATAATGTTCCAATTCTGCTATATAAGGTATATGGATTATATCTGAGACAGAAACAGGCTTCCATAGTCCAAACAGAGTAAGTCACCAAATAAAAGTAAAATTCTAACCGTGCGTGACATAAATAAAACTAAGATTAGAAAGTCTTTTTCAATGTGAGTGGAAGACGTCAGTTTACTTTGCCAAAGCTGCATTTCAGGTATGCTAAATCACTAGACAGAGCCATACTCTGTCACTGTTAGTAAAGTCAAATCTCCTTGAACACACTGAAAATAACAGGAACTGAACTGAAATCCTGCTTTTATATGGCAGCGAATGTATCACATGCTCTCTCTCTCTCTCTCTCTCTCTCTCTCTCTCTGAGCCGTGGATCATGAGTTAAATGAAGTGTGGAGGAGAGGGACCCCTTCAGCTCCCATAACTGTAGCACTCCTCAGGGATTCCTGCCTAATTCCATTTAATTCCATGGATGTCCTGTCGTTCCCAGATGGGCACTAACTACTCAATTATGCCATGTTAAAACTCTTATTCTGCTGGACTGTGGACCTTGGTTGACTTCCTACAAATTTCCCTAACGATACCTTAATGAGAATCCTTAGAACGGCTCAGTGTGCTCCTCCAATTTAAAACCAGGAAGTGTAGCCTGCGTTTTTGATGCATTAGGTTTCAAACCACACAAAACGTAAAACTTTATTTTTAGTGCATCAACTTTGGGAGTCCTTTCAGAGAGACGTGTTCAACTGAAGAAACTTTTCTTACAAAACCTTTTATCACGGTCCTGGACTCTTTTCAGAGTATTTGCTCTCATGTTGTGCCGAGGGATTACGCTGAGTCATCTGAGAAGAGACGGAGAAAGAGAGGAGGATGCAGGGTGAGCGATTTTAGATGCTAAAATGGAAACAAGTACTCAATGCAAGTGCTTTAACACTCTTAGTTCACCCAAAAACTAGAAATCTGTCATTATTTACTGAAATGCGATTATTTTCTCCATAGAAAAGAACAAATTTTGTGTTGCGGAAAAAGTGACCACTTCTGTTTACATCCAAAAACAAAAGCAATCCTAAAAGCCTCATAAAACTCTATGCGACTCACACTCTATATTATGAACCCTTCTGAAGCCATATAAAAGTTTTGAGGTAGAGGCTATAAATTAAAATTATTATTCACTGATAATATTCTTATTCTAATTATCGGATTATCTGAAAGCAGCACTGTTTTATCATACTAGATTCATATGAAAGTTCTCTTATAATGCTACTCTGTGCAGTTGTCACTTGTCTATTAAAACAAACATATTAAAGCGTCTTTGGTGTTTCCATGTTTTCTACAAAACAAAACCAGAAATCGAGGGGTTATGGCAGGCGACACAATGACACTATGGACACGGTCCGTGTCACTAGTTAAAATAGCTTATTTCTCTGGATTTAAATATTCTTCAAAACAATTGGGATGATGTACTGTAAGTACACAAGTCAGCATATTTTAATGATATATTAATAAACTAAATCTTACATATCTTGCCTTTAATTAAAAGAACATGCTCAAATAAACAATTCACTGATCCAGTTCTTGATTTCACTAGACAGGAAGATCAGTGAATCACATATTAAATGTAATTTTAATTTTAAAGAAAGAACAAATTTGTGTTCACCCTAAAACAAGCTTTTTGAATTGAAAATGTATGTCGTTTTTATCTGAAATGAACACTAGAGGCAGTGAAACAGCAGCAACTTCTAATATACACAAATTAGAATCACAGAGCAAATTATCAGTTAATAAAGGCTTTTTTTGTGTGGTCCCTTGCACAATACAATCATGTCATGAAGACAAAACACTTCAGATGAGAACACTAGACGGAAACATAAACATCATATTAGTGATTTATTTGAGATCTAGAAGAAAACAATAAGAATAATTTGAATAAGAAAAAAAAATAAAGATTTAACTTTGTATGCAAATTAGAGAACATCCTGCGATTTGCTGGAAATGCAGCATTTACAATGAATCACAATGAAAATACGTGCTGATGTGCTAATGGTCAGTTATAGAGGTTGTAATAATACAAATGCGCCATAAAGTCAATCAAGCGCACTCTATTCATATAGATGCGTTCAAATTGACAGCCGTGATTACACAGTAATAGCGAGCTGATTTGCACTCAAACAGATGGTAATCATGCAGATACAGGCACATTCAAAATAAAACACACTCACACATATATGTAAACTGTTAAAAAATAAAACAAATAAAGAAAAAGGCGATCGATAAATTCCGCCTCCATCAGATGACAGGTGTGCTAGATCAAGCGCGCGTCACAAGCCGTCATGAGAGAGTGCCAGAATTCAAATAAATAATCTTCTGTCTTTCATTCACTTTTTTGTGAATGGTCTCATACACTGCAAAACCATGCCAATTTTTTTACTACCATGACGCAGTTTCTGAGCGTGAATTAATCCATAACGGACGAAAAACAATTTTGTCACAGAAGAACTGAAATGTAAACAAAGAAATTATCATCCATATTAAATTGTTATTGCTTGGTTTGACTAAATGTGCTCCATGAGATTTCATTTAGTGGACCCTTACCTTTCTAACTAAACTGGGATTTACAGCTGTGGATGTGTTTATAACTCGTTATTACGACGAATCTTTTATTACGAATTCATTCTTCATATTTTGATGTGTACTGCTTGCACAAATATTTATAAGCTTTCCATTGAAAAAACAGCGATCTGTTGTCGATGCTTGAAGTTTAGATCTTTAGAATGATATATAGTTTGTCAAGATAACATTTTTCCGATTTCATTAAATATGTTCATAAACATTGACACGTGCGCACACAGGGAGTTGTGCCCGTAAAGTGACTTGTTTGGTTTACTTAGTTTTGTCATGGCCACAACATAATAACTCTTGGGAATGTGATTATATGTTGTGGCTATGAGATATTCATTTGTGGGAACGTCATGTAACAAATTATAATTTTATTGTTACGCAAGATTAGTAAAGTAATACATTTTGATATGTACATATGTATGGCTTTTCTTGATGTAGTAAACTTGCTTAAACGCATAACTAGTACAACATTGGATTTGTGATGGAGAGACTTCTGGTACAAGTGAAATGAAACACAAGTCATGAAAGTAAAAACGTCTAATTTGAAGAGAATAGGGATGCACCGGTTGACCGGCCATAAATCGGAACCCGACTAATTTCAGATGGTAACGGACAGTTTGGCCTATTAAATACCAAATAAACATCCTGTTTATGCATACTTTCTTGTTTATTGCTTAAAGAAAAAAACAAATCGGAAATCGGTATCAGAATCAGCCAGTTTGCTTGTAAAAAAATCAGTATCGGAATCATGCAGCCATGAAAAATCATGATAGGTGCATCCCTAGAAGAGAAATTAAATGTCATGGTTGTTTCAGCGATTGCATTTTAATTTTGAGTATAATATCCCTGTAATGCTAGAGAAAAACAACTGTCTTGCACCTTACACCTGCAACAAAACACTTAAGCTAACAAGACATTATTATAAACGGATTATCACCAAGAGTTTATTAATTTAAGCGGTTTGTTGTTCTAACCTAACCAATACTGATCAAAGCCGAACTGTAAACAATGATGACTTTAAAATCTTCTAAAAGTCTTCTTAGTGCTAATCAGTTTCTCAAAGTCAGGCAAGTTCTGACTTGATAATGACGATGTATCAGATCTGAAAATACAAGGCCCTGGAGAAAGTTATTAAAGGAATAGCATACAAAAATAAGAAATCCTATCATCCTGTCATAATTTGCTCACTGTTTCTCCAAAAAAAAAAAACCAAACAAACAAACTAAACCATAGGGCTGAATAAATGATGACAGATTTTTATTTTATTTCGTTTCGGGGGGGTTGAACTATTACTTATATATGAAAAGACAAGATGTAAAAGACAAAAATGAAAATTAAACTTATAAACTGTCAAGCCCAACTAGAGAAGTTATACATTAACTATCATTGGCAAACATTTAAAATGACTTGCATTGAATATTTCAGAGCTAAGGCAGCTATCACTAACAATGTCTAATATGCCATCTGATATATGTCGAGTTTTTACATACATTTTTAACTTCTCACATCTTCAGAACCCACTTCTACAAACCATTAGTTTTTTGAATGAAGTCAAGCCAGAGTGTCATGCCTGAATAATTGCTGCCCAGTGGTGCACATTTCTGTAATTATGAATTGCCTGCACAGACTGCTGATGTCTCACATCGCCTGCATCAACCCTGGCAACTAAGGACTGTCCAGCTGGCATGTTACATGGACTGACTTGTGTATGATTTCATCACCCCCGTTCTGAACAGCTTGCATGAGCTTGTGAACATGCATGACACATATGTCAGGGTGATGCTCATTAGGTACAGTGCTCCCTATAATGCCATAATTCCATCCAAGCTGGTTATGAAAATGTGTAATCTTCCTTTACAACTCCACTGGGGATTTCCAAACAGACCACAAATACTAAAAATGGAAGACATAACCTCATTGATGCTGATTTGGAATAGGCATTCAATATGGATGTTATATCAGTCTCATACTGTACCCACTCATTTCCATATGCAGCTTTTCATCATTGATGGTTCTGCAACCCACAACAACAGACACATCATCAAATTAATTCATAATTTGTCTAATCAGGAGAACTGCTAAAACCACAGTTTACATGCATCTATTCCGTTTGTGTTGTTTATGCTGGTAGTTGACATGAAATAGTAACATGAGTGCAGTGACAGCTGACATCCTGCAAAGTGGCTTATCAAATTCCATATACATTTGTATATATGTACATGTATACACTCATCAGCCATTTTATTAGGTATATCTTGCTAGTTCCTTTTTGCCTTGAGAACTGCCTTATGTCTTCATAGCGTAGATTCAAGAAGGTGCTGGAAACAATTTGTTCACATATTGACGTAGTAGCATCACACAGTTGCTGCAGATTTGTCGGCTGCACATTCACGATGCGAATCTCCCGTTCCACTTCATCCTAAAGATTCTATCCTATTGTATTGAGATCTAGTGACGTGGAGGACATTCAAGAATTACGTGATAATATGGTGATAATATGTCGTGGCCACGAGATATAAATTTGTGGGAACGTCATATTAACTCGTGGGAATGTCATATTATGTCGTGGCCACGAGATCATTTTGTCGAGGTAACGACATCCTTATGTCGTGGCCTCGAGATGCTATGTTGAGGAAACAACATCCATTTCTCTTGGCCACGATTTCTTCTATTATGGGAACGACATGTTTTTCTCGTGGACACGAGTTTAATGCGTAAACAAACATAGCAACCCGGGATTATCAGAGATGGATTCATTAATATTTTATTTAGAATTAAGTTATTATCATATTACCATATGCTTTGGCTACCAGGCTGTATTACATGCGATCGTCAGCATTCACATGAAGTTTATCATAAATAAATATTACATAAAGTGCATAATAAAATATAAAAACTTTTTTTTTATCCTACAGTCTTGCAACTCCATTAACTGATAGTCTTTCCTCCATAATATGTGTACATTATTATTATTATTATTAACCTATTATTAACCTATTATTATTGGTTATATTTTTTTATTTTGTTTATATAATTTTTTTTTGCTTTAATTTCAATCTCTTAACATTCTGAATACTTTTGTAAATAATAGAGTACTGTAAATGCTCGACGTTAACATAAAATGAAATAAATGCATAAAATGTAAATGCATACATTTTATATGTGTAGATAATATAATAATTTCTTAATTCTAAATAAAATATTAATGATTCCATCTCTGATTATCCAGGGTTGCTATGGTCACGCAGGTTTGTTTACGCATTAAACTCGATGCCATGAGAAAAACATGTCGTTCCCTCAACATGAGAAGTTATGGCCACGAGAAATGGATGTTGTTCCCTCAACATAGCATCTCGAGGCCACAACATAAGGATGTCGTTACCTCGACAAAATGATCTCGTGGCCACGACATAATATGATGTTCCCACGAGTTAATATGACGTTCCCACAAATGAATATCTCGTGACCAAGACATATTATCACGTTCACACGAGTTATTATTTTGTGGCCATGACAAAACTAAGTAACCAAACAAGTTACTTTACGGGCACCGTACTAAGGGGCCCAAAATATGCCAAGAATATATCCTACACACCACTGCACCACAACCACCAGCCTGACCCATTGTTGCAAGGCAGAATGGAGCCATGCTTTTATGTTGTGTATGCCAATTACTGACCTTACCATCGAGGGCAGAAAATCAAGACTCATCAGACCAGACTACCTTTTAACCAATCTTCTAATGTTCAAGTTTGGTGAGCCCTAGCAAATTGTATCCTTAGTTTCCTGTTCTTAGCTTAAGAGTTAAACAGATGTACCTGATAAAGTATCCAGTGAGCCTGTGTATGTGTGTATTCAAATAAATATGATATTGATAAATTTTACACATTATGATCACGTTATTAAAACTAGATTTTGAAACTTAAATCCATTAAAATGTATAAATACTGTATGTCTAATGACTGGAAGATTGACATAACACAAAGTCGATGCAAAAAAGTAGCCTAATTATTGTGGTTAGCTTTAGAAATTATTGTTATAATTTCTTAAAGGGCATACTGTATATTGTGATTATTTTTTTTTTTATTTACTGACATGAGACTTTGTTTTTTGCTGTCTGAAATCTATTAGTGTACCTTAAAATTAACCAAATATTCTCATGTTAACTTAACCACTTATATTAACGATACATGAGAACATCCTGTTATTTGATCACAATGGTCATTGAGAGAAAGATTGCATGCAAGGCTTTGGAGTACCTTTCTTTGATATGTCCTCCATTATGAATGTTAAATTAATACAATGTCATGTCATGTCATGTTAATACAGTATCATTCAGCAATGGAGGCTTTATAGTTCCCTACTCGGTCTCCATAGCAGTGTATGTTATGGAAAGGAAATACTACTGTACCTTGTACTAGTTCCAGGTTACTAATAAAGTAAGCACATGTTTATCCCATTGGCCATGCTAATTTGTAATTAAATACCAAATTCTCTAAGACAGCATTGCATGTACAGGATACTTTGTGAAGACTGAACAAACAAATAAATGGATGGGGGAATTAATTAATTAATGGATCAATGAATGAAAGAATGGATTAATTAATTAATAAATTCAAAATGGTGGAGAATCCAACATGTAAAAAAAAATGTTTTAAAGATATATAATAATTTAATTACTTTTGAAATAATTATATTATTTAAATTAATTTAATGAGGTTATTTTATGGTTGCTGATAGAGGGCTCCTCCTTGTGTAGGCAGTAGGGCTCACTAGGTATTTGTATAGAGCCAAAATCACTTGTCTAGGCTCTTGCGACAACAATCGCAAGAGTTCAGTTCAGACATGGTCTTGGTCCAATGCATCAAGAGGCTTTCCACAATGTAGCTCTCACTTTTGTGCACTCATTTTGACTTTAGCACAGAGTGTAGTTGTTCAGGTCAGTGTAGGGCAACTGTATGTTACTATTTCTTCCAAACAGGGACTAATTACAAGCACAAACATACAGTGCTGACCACATATAACAACGCTGTGAAGGTCATACCCAATGTTGTGTTTGAAAACATTCTGGTCTCTGGAAAACCTTCATTGTGTTTACAGTATGTGTGTGTGTGTGTGTGTGTGTGTTTCTTCTTGATTCATTTAGTTTTTTATTGCATGGCCATTCAATATGTTTCTCAGTGCCCTTTGCTCTGAATACTTAACAGATTTGAATAGAGAAGCCATGTTTTGTAATTCACCAGTAAAATCCTTCAAAATTACAAACTGCTCTGTAAATCCATCATATAGAGTATATGCTATGATTTATAGATTTGTAGTGTATTCAGCTTTTTTTTTTCTAGCTCATTAAAATTATTACAGAGCATTCTATTTGGATGGATTGTTAGATAATATGGATAATTTGTCTCCAAATGTGAATCTTACTTTGGCCAAAAATTGTTAACAGACTTATTTCTAGCTGTTATGTGACAGAATGCTGCTATTGTTAACATTGTCAACCATCAAGACTGTATTGCATAAATAGAACAATAATATAGAATAGTTACTCCCACATTTGTATGTGGTTGTCACAACCTGGTCTCACAGAATTCCGTGAAATGTCCACGGGTCCTTAACTCAAAATCCGTGAAGCCATCACGGAATTGCCCCAAATTCCGTGACCCGGCCACGGATATTTCTCCAACGCAAGTCAATGACACTGACCTCCCGTGATCCACACACGGATACCCGTTTCAATGACGGAGTACAGAACTCGCCGAATGGACGTGCTTTCTCATTTGGAAACGCAACATTTGACGTATTTGTTTCTTTTCCAAAATCAAATGCCATAATGACATTAACCAGACAGCTGTTGTAGTTATTGCATTGTCCTGTCAGCATAAAAATTACGTTTGTTTCAGTTACAAAAGTCCCGTGATGGCACGGACCTCCACAACCTGACCTCACTCACTTGTTTAGGAACTTACAAGCTTTTCGTCGACACTGTTGCAATGGCATGTAATTAACTTGGCATTTTTTCTCGTCCTGTCATCATAAAATCCAGTTTGATGGCGTTTTACACACATTTTGGCTATAGTCAGAACTAAAATCTGTGATAGGAGCACGGAGTGAGTCTGTGCTTAGATCACGGATAACTCTAACGCAAGTCAATGACACTCATCTTCCGTGGTCCGTACACGGATCGTTTCAGTGATGGAGTACAGACCTCACTCAATGGACGTGCTATCTCATCTGGAAACGCAACATTTGAAGTATTTATTTTTTTCAACACCAAATACCATGACCAACCTGACTGTTATTGTAACTATTGCATTGTCCTGCCATCATACAGATTCACTTTGATTCTGTTAGCCTAACTAAAATCTGTGATACGAGCACGGAGTGAGTCTGTGCTGAGATCACGGATAACTCTAATGCAAGTCAATGACACTCATCTTCCGTGGTCCACACACGGAAACCCAGTCTCACGGCAGTTCGTGATTTTGTCACGTAATTGAATCTATTTATTCGTGGCAGGCACACGTTTATTTCCTTATTTTCATGATTGCAGCACGTTTTTTTAAACTAATGCATTTCAACTGGAGGCATCTTTCGTGCATCAGCACAATATTTTCTGATTAATTATTATTATTATTATTTAATTTTTCACAGGACAACAGAAGAAACTCACTGAAACTTGAAAAAAAAATCGGAGCTTAACTTACTGTACAAAACTGAGCAACATACTGTATTGCTGGTGACAAAAACACATTAAAACTTTTTTAGCTGTAAAATGCGCAATGGTTCTTTTTTTACTTTTTCATTGATTTTTATTTTTTTCATAGGCCTAGATTTAATTTTTTTTTAATTACAGAATTCAATATCAAGTCCTTGACACATAACTGTAACACATTTTCACATTAAGAAACAATTTAGTTTAAATAAAAAGAACAAGAAATATCTAAAAATAAATAAATTATTTATTAGCGATAGGCCTACAGATTTTTTTATTTTTATTTATTTATTTTTTTTTTACTTTAGACTCTAAAGTTAAAAGTTTTTATTAAGGCTATTGTAAAGGCTTCTTAAAAATGATGTCGCTGATGAGCCTCTGATCGCTGTCAGATTCTGTGATATGAATGTCCGCTAATGGGTTTAGAATGAGCCCCGCTCGGCCCGTGTTCTGGCTTACTGTAATATTTCACCTGTAATAAGACCAAAATAATATAATTAAAATAAAGAAATGAATGAATACATGATAACATCTAAATAAATGTTGATAGATTTAGCGTTATAGTTTTAAAAATATTAATAAACAGCAAATCAACACAGAAAGACCTAAATAATAATAATACATAATTAATAAACAGCGCCGCCCCTCCCACTACGCGCATCACGCGCTGTGCGTCAACCCCAAAGCGTCAAAAACTGAAGCGTGGTCAAGCGCCTCTAGCGTCACTGACATGAGATGTTTATCGCTTTGAAATCACGTTCAAGAAGTCTCATTCAGCACACATCGCGATACTTTCCATCAGTTTGCAAGAGCCGCAGGTTGGGTGAGTTATACAGTCTATGGTGAGTAGTAGTAAATATGCTCTTTTAATGCCTGTCCTAAAACGTATTCTGTCTTCTTTATTAATCAGATGAGCGCCTTATGTTTACTCTCTGTATTACATCGGTCATCCGAGGCTGTCTTTGAGTTTCATTGTGTTTAACTAAATGAACACAGCTGCTAACTGGTTAAACTCTATCGGTCACGTGACGTGACGTGACGTGCCACAGACCTGGGATCCGTTTTATATTCATTTCAGGTTCAAAGATGTAAGTTGTATTTGTAGTAAAATCATGGTAACCATGACACCTACAAAAGTAGGTAAAACCCAGTAAACAAGACATTTACCATGTTTTTTTTTTTTGTTGTTTTTTTACCACAGTAACTGTAGCTTTACTGTAGTATAGTAATAGCACATTAATCACCAAATTAACTATAGTTGTACCACTGTAATGGTAGTGTTTTAATGTGCTTTTATATGGCTTATTTCACAGTAATCACATTTACTGTACCATGCTTGTAATACCTTTTTAATGTAAAAAAAATAAATAAATAAAAAAAAAAAAACATTTTTCCCATCTTGCAGTTCAATTCATATTTGTTTATATCTTAAATATTTTGCTCACAGATCACTATTAACATTCTGTATATAATTCTGTTTTATTTTCTTTCCCCTTGTATTAATTTTTTAGCTGAAAAGACGTAAAGTAAGCAGTCACCCCAGTGGTGTTTGTGGAGAGGTATTCCTTCAGAAATGGAGAAGACAGAAAGCTGCAGAGGCAGGTTGGTCTGTGATAGTTTGTCCCTTTTATCAAACATTCCTGTTGTTATCATTTGCACAGCATTTTGTTGTTTCTTAAACTGTTGTACGGTCCAAATACCCACACTTGCCATCATTGCACATTTCCTTTATTTGGCCCAAGTGAGCATGAAGATCACAATGTGTGTCGATCTTAACATGACAAAGTTCGTTTCAACTTTGTATTTTAAAAGAAACTTCTAAATGTCTTTTCAATAGTCCCTATTAAAGATGACAATTTATTTTGTGGTGCTTCTAATTAAGTGATAAAAAGAAGTTACAAATGATGTACAAAATAAATATACTTTTCTGTGCACCAAGAAAACATGCAACACTTTGTTTTACTACTAAATTAGTCTCAATTTCTAATTATTATAATTAATATTTCACAAACATTGGAAAGTTGCGTGACCTCCTGTGAGATCTCTGCAAAAAGTCTCACATTAATTCCAAAACATGATGCATGATGGGATACACTAAGCGTTGTATAGCGCTCCGGAGCAGTATTGGAGAGGTTTAGTGTGTGTTAAGGACACCGTGCTTTGCCATTATTAAGACCGGGGACAGTCTCATAGTCACGTACACACACTCTCAAGTGAATAAGACCTCAAGTGTGGGTAACTGGAAAGGGGAAAAGTCTTTAAAATGATCCCTAAATACAGTCGCACGTCAAAGTCTTAATAATTCACTAATTCAATTTAACACTTGTATGATATTGTACAAACCCCTGGACAATCTCATCTGACACTATCACAATATTGGAAAATCAGTTGCCCCACACAGTCAGAAAGTTTATATTGTTCATTGGCTTCTCATTAAATTACTTTAAATAAGCCCCATCAGTTCATGTTCCCACTATACGTGATCTCCATGACTAGATATTGCTATTAATGACTTGCTTTTAATAATGGATGCATTTAACATTTAATTATACAGCATCTGTGCAGATTATGCTTTCATGGTCTAAAAAAACACAGTAATGTTGCATTTAATTACATAATATTTCTATCCTTTCTGTCTTACAGGATTGTTTCCAGATAACACTGTAGTTCTCCGTCATGCACAAGGACTCACCCCCCCCCCCCCCCCCCACACACACACAGAGAAATGGTTCCTGGATCAGTGACTCAAGACTTTGCAGTGGTTTGATTTCTGCAGAAGATGTAACTTTGTTTTAATTAACCTTATAATGAATACATTGTGACCTTCCAGCAACCCATATACTGTACTGTATACAGAACCAGTGATGACAACAATAGTTAAAAAATAGCATTTATCATATTGATAAAGCATTGTGTTCTCTTTGTCAAGCTTCATACAGTAAACTTTACTTCTGGTGCTTTTATCATAAAAAAGTTTCAGTTCTCATCAGGAGTTTTAGTAAAGGACATATTCATGCACAGCAATCCCCTAGTTCCAGTCATGAAGTGAATGATGTTATTGTTAAAGTTATATTTCTGCATTTTTATGTAGCAGGTGTTTGTTTTCCTGAACACTTTATCTTTCTTCCATTGTTCGGACAATCAGTGTTTACGTGATGCTCTGCTGATTGAGTTTTATAGATGATATTGCACACTTGACATGCATGTCTTCATTATGTTTTTTTGTGAGTTTGAAACATTAAGTGTTGTATCACTTTTTGGTCAATAGAATCTTTTAAGAAAATGTATATTTTTACGGTGTTCTCTGAAAGATATATACCATATTTATAATGTTTTGTTTTTTAATAAAAGAATTTGCACACTGAAAAATGTTAACGTTTACAACATAACTGCCTTTTTTTTCTTCATAGTTTTATTCTTTAAAAACGAGCTTGGTGACAGTGCAGTAATATGCGCACTTTGTCTTTAAATGAGTTTAACATATCTATAAATACTGGAAAACTCTTACAAAATTATGTATGTTCATTATGCTTTATTTCAGTTTTTATTACTAGAGATTAATTGGTAAAGCAAGGCAAATCACAGAAACAAATTTAAATAATTTAATAACTTAATAATTTCACTCTTTACTTTTTATTAGTAAATGCTCTTGTCTTTGGTCAGGAAAAAATTTATCTTTTAAATTGAATGAAATGAATCTATTGGTTAGATAAGATACAACTGTGACTGTGCAGTTCACATCACGTGTTGTACACACACATGTACACGTCGATATTGCCAAATTGTTGTCAAGCTGAATAACAATAATTTCTGTATTTGCATTATTGTTGGAAGAAGGTGTAGACGTTAATAAAACACTATCTAATAGGTGGCAAATTTAATTTATTGTTAACCAATCTATCCCTTTAGCCGAAAAACGGAAAACAGCGTTCATGAATGACAATAAATGGTTAAGGAAGTGTGATGACGCTGCTCAGCTTTGATGTCATTGGCTGTGAATGTCCCTTGTCATCGCAGGACTGTCTGTGGTTGGATTATCTTTTAACCCATATTAAACAGCGGATCATGTTACAAAAGTATGTTTTGCTGCTATTATCACATTAGTAAATATATTAAGTCAACATTGGGTGTTTCTATGTTGAGAAAAATCACCTTTTTACCGAGATCCTAACACTAACCCTAAGAATAACTTCAATGAACTACAAAAAACAGTGCCTAGTATTCCCTTTCCATAGATAGAACGATGGAGGCTTATGGGTAATGTAGTTTAAAAAGTTTTATTAACGAAATGAAATAAATAATATATTGAATGGTAAACTAGACATATAAAATGTTCACTGTGTAAACCACTATGATATATTTGAGAGGCATGATGAAATTTAGTATTTTAGAGTATGCAATATGTAAAATGCCTTTATGCCACCTTTCCATTCATTTCTGAAAACTGTGCCCAACATTATTTTATCAGCATAGCATAAGTAGTAATCATGCTGATTTTCGCTTTGATATGTTAATTGGACTCTGATTTACAGCCATTTGAAATGTACAGTTTTTGGCTCTTCCGGGGGGTGCTACTGGGCCCCTGGGGGTAGAAGGGCAGTAAAACCTACATATATGTATTCTCCTCATCATGGACAACAAACTGAGCTGAGTCACATTTATATCTGACAGTTTTTACAGTCCTCTGTTTTCTAATTCTTACATCATTGCTATTATACCTTTTGACAGGACATTGTGAGGCCATCTGATGAAACATGGAAAAATTATAAAGAAATGTTTTGATAATAAAAATAATAGATTATTTATTTGATTTTTGAAGTAAACATCAATAAATATAATGGATGAACCTGCAACAACATGCCATTATCTATTCCCCACTGTTAAGCAGTAATCAAGGACAATGTATACACATTGTGATACTTCACTATTACACAAGGACAAATTCATTCATATATATATATATATATATATATATATATATATATATATATATATATATATATATATATATATATATATATATATATATATATATATATTACTAATAACTAATTAGCAAAAATCAGTGTAAAAATGTCCTCTCACCCCTGTATCTTGCTGCTCAGGTACTGGACATCAGTAATGTGTGTGCTCTTGGTTTTAATGCAGTACAAGATCCACGTTGATCATTCCTGCTACATTCTCAGTTATCCCTCAAGTGTTTGTAACTATAAAGCCCATGGCACCATCTTGTAATGCAAAATAATTAATCTCGTAACTCCCTTTCTTTCACAAAACAATTGGCATTTGTTACTAAATATAAACAATAATAACTTTCTGGTGTACTGATGTCCCAGATGTCATTAATCTGATCAAATATTTTTATGTCTTAAGTAAAAAATAATCCCAATAATGATTATGTAGTTTTTCCAAGTCTAAAATAAACACATATGAGCCTACCTAAAATGATGTATTTAACAAGAATCTTCAGAACACAATATTCGTCATATTCATTTTATTGAAGCATAGACTATAAAGATGATAAAGTAGCATCAAGACAAATAAGATTCAAGGAAAATAATTATTCATAATCAAAAATACATTAAGCTCATATATTAATCAGTTCACACAGATGAGTGATGAAATGTCCTTAAAAGTCACAGTCCCATCCAGTCAACTGTGATACAGATCATGTGATACTTATAAGACATTTGATACGGTTTCAGAAAATAATGATTCCTTATCAACACATCTAAACTGGTTTCATCGTGATCTTCTCTCGTGTCTGGAAACAGCTTTTGGTTGATATCCAGCACTGATGTGGTGTAGCTTGTTCTCAGCCAGAAGATTAGATTAGATTAGATTAGATTAGATTCAACTTTATTGTCATTATGCAGAGTACAAGTACAGAGCTAATGAAATGCAGTTAGCATCTAACCAGAAGTGCAAGAATATAGTGTTTTATATACATAAAAGTGCAGAGTAAGTAAAGCTATGATATACAGAATTTACAGTGGAGTTGCTATATACAATATTGATCAGAGTATATACAGAATATAAATATGAATTTAATGTAGGGATTGTATGTACATTATGAACAGAGCAAAGAAGAATTATATATACATTATGAATAGCAGGAACTTGAGAACAGTGGTAATAAATACAGTTGAATGAGTGTGCAAAAGTATAGTTTAACAATTTATTATATGCAAAATAATAGTAGTGCAATTATATTTATTGTAGAAATAGTTTACTGTGCTTGTACAGTAACAGCTTTAGACAGTTTATAGTGTAATGGATTTAACCATGTGCAGTCTGTGCAAAATATGAGTAGTGCAATACATGTATGTAAAGTACTGTGACCAGTGCAGTAAAAGAGCAGGTGCAGGTTAGATTGGTGGTGTGGTGTTCAGGAGTGTCACAGCCTCGGGGAAGAAGCTCTTCCTGAGTCTACTAGTTCGAGAGCGTAGGCTCCTGTAACGCCTGCCGGATGGAAGGAGGGTGAAAAGTCCATGGTTAGGGTGAGAGGCATCCTTGATGATGTTTCTTGCCCTACCCAGACAGCGCTTCTGATAAATGTTCTCTATGGAGGTTAACTGGGTGCCAGTGAGATCTCTCAGTCCTAAGATCCCAGACCTGGTCAAAGTGAAACAAACAATCCAGATGAAGTTGTTTAATGGACATAGAGCTCATCTTATGTTCTGTGTGATTTTAGCAGGGTGAGTAACTATGACCCTTGTAGTACTGTACACTTACCATTCTTCAAGCTGTTTTAAGATCTTTTGAGAAGCTTTTTCTCTGAAGACAATTTACCACATCCTCTTCTTTCCCTCCTTTCAAGAGCATCACTTGGTCAAAACCCCTCATTTGGTTGATGAGATCATCTGTACAAAGTAAAATTGTTAAAATACTGCAATAAACAATTTCATTATGCAAGAATTTAGAAAAAGTTACAGAGGCAAAGGTCTTGCTCATGAGACTGCATTAGCATGTGTACTTCTCAGAGACTCTAGAATTCATCTTTTGTTGCAGTAAATGTGTTTTCTTCCTCTAGAGTCTTTCTCCAGAGCTAATGACTTCTCTCACAAATGTGTTTTAGTCTGTGCAGTGTAAGGCTTTGCTCAAACCAATCAACTATCAATTCACAATTTATAACACAACATTCACAAAACAGTGAGATAATGTCAATTGGTGTTTATATCAATTAAACCACTTTTATGACACTTGTATGCTTTTAAGAATAACAGGTGGTGTTTTTTTAAAACTTTAGATTAAAAATGTTCCAGTCAAACTTTGCTAACATGCTATAATTATTATAGCTGTATCAAATAAAATAAAATAAATATAAAAACATTGGAAAGAATAATTACGGCTGACATGACCAGTCCTGTGAGAGATCATCATAAAGTCCTGTAACACAGCATTGCTTCAACACACACATACCAGAGGACTTCTGTTTGCTTGGGCACAAGATGACCATCTTCATTTCTCATCCTGAGCAAATCATTTCCTTGGTCTTCCTTCTCTTCTGTGAAACAAGATAATCTTACTCTGTGTGCAATGAGCAATATTTCTCATTAAACATATAATTAAGTTAATTTAAAGTAAGATTCAGACCAGAGCATTTGATGAGTAAACAAATGTACCTGGGAAGAGCTGATCGTGGCAAGAGTCGCTGAGACTCAGTAATAGCTCTTTTAGTTTTTAGGAAGGTTTGTGAGGGTTGGCTCCCCAAAAACTTCTGAAAAAGAAGAACAGCATTATCTGCAAACAATCCTGTAAGACAGAAAGAAAGGAAATATTATTTCATTACATGCAACTTATACATTACTATATACTTTAACTTATACATTACTTACATACATTATTTTTTAGACCATGAAAGCATTAGTGAATTATTAAGACTTTTGATGTGGGACTGTATTTAGGGATCATTTTA